>NC_061830.1:13851191-13853691 GCF_019202785.1 Penaeus chinensis
CAAAATCCTCTCTACCATTTTTTTCTGTTCACTAGAGTACTTTTAAATGGACGAACTAACAAAGCAAAAGACCACTACGTTTTTAGGAGACACGTGTGTGATATAACAGGAAGTAATTAGTGTACGTAAACAGGAGAACATTATACTGTTTTTCACATTCTAGTTTCGTTTTTCAAATAAACACTTTCTTAATAGGTTTTCTCTTGCATAAAGATTTCCAGTTCTGAATTTTCTCTTGTTGATAAAGCGATTAATAGTTTTGTACACGAATATGTATACACACAGAACTCGACTTCATTCTTTCTTATCTTATTTTACAATTACTTTCATTTATTTCAATGTTAACTTGTATTATTCTATATTACCGATATTTTTTTTTATTTCCTTGTCATTACCTACATATGTCTGTTATGATATCGCATCTTTATTTCAATTTTATCTTTCATATCTCTTCATTTAAATTTCATCGCTGTTCGCACAACTCTATGTTAGTATGAAAATGTCCTTATATACATTTCATTACGATTATCTTATGTATTTGCTCTTACCTTTGTATTACAGTTCACTTCTGTTTCATTATAGTTATCGACATCTGACTCCACGATCCTTATTCACTTCAATATAATTCTCGTCAACTATATTCTAAATGGCATCAGTGTAATACATGTTCATTTATTATATGCAAGCAGCCTCATACCTCTTACTATGAATACGAAACACAGCATCACCTGATACTGCGTCTGGCTCGCTTTGCCCCAATTAGGGTGAGGTAACTTTATGCCTGCAGGGCTGCGGGAGACACGTTAGGGAAAGGGGTTCAGGGGAAGAGAGGAAGAGGGGTAGGGGTGGGGTTACACGCTAAAGGGAAGGAGTGGGTGAGGGGGGGAAGGCGGGGGAAGGCGGGGGAATACCGAAGGAGAGGGGGGGGGGCTGACGATGGGGGAGGGGGAGGGAGTGGGAGAAGGAGGTTGGGAAGTGCCTTCGAGGAAGTGGGAGCGGGGGGATGGGTGGGGGTCGGTTGGGGGGGAGGATGCCTTAGAGCAATGTTCCTCGAAGTTTTTGGTATCTTAACCCCCAGCAGTATTGGTGATAGATTAACATTACCTCTTCCCCAATCCTCTTTATGTGACGTTAAAGGAAAAAAAAATAAAAATACTGGAATGCTTATTTTAAAAGCATGTTGCATGCAAGATATAAAGTTTTATGAAGAAGCACATTGCAGATTAAGTTTAAAACATTATATCTTTTGCACTCAACATCAAGCATATATCATTGCTGAATAAATAATGGAAACCATGGAATTGTCTGCCCTTTTATGAGATATCTGTTCGAGAGTCTTTAGAGGACAAGGCACATCACATATCAGCGTAAGCGTTTTTCAGCTGGTTCTGTCTTTAATTTTCATACAATCCAATGTCAAAAAATCATCCTGCTTCTTCATTTATTTATTTGACTATACAACCTTTATTTATTTTCCTATGCTCTGCTGTGTATATTTATGTATCATCATAGTTTATCAATATATTCCAAAGAAATATTGATTTATGAAATTGCCTCGTCATCCTCCAGAAACGGCTTCATTAGCCCAGTTTATGAACCACTGCCTTAGAGGGACTGAGGGCGGGGGAGGATGGGCCAGGCAAGGGGAAGGGGGAATGTAGAGAGGGAGGGGGGGGGGATAGATGGACAGAGGAGGAGAGGGGAGAGGGTGCACGTCAAAGGGCAAGGGGAGAGGGAGGGATGCTAAGCCGTGAAATTTCGCGGTAGTAATGGGAGGGAGTATAACAGAAGGACAAGGGAGATTGGAGCTCATGTTAAGGGGAGAGGAAACGCGTTACAGGGACAGTCGGGAAGAGATAAGGAGAGCACCTAGGAAGATAAGGGAAGGGGGTATTTGTTTAGATAGACGAGGTAGGGGGGGACACTAAATCACGTACGTCGCGTATCCTCGTGCAGGAGGGGAATGATAAGGGAGGGTTTACTGAATTATTGAGCTTATGATAATTGAAAGTGATTCGGAGTGAATTAATGATTCTCTAACTTTCTGACTTTTTTTTCTGGATAAGGATCAAATTGGATGAATCAAGGAATATTATTGAAATTATCATAATGATGAAGACTACTTTATCTGGGTCGATTCCACGGAAGGCGGCAGAAGTGGCACTGCCCAGGGTCTAAGCTCAGACGAATGGGGACAATTGCAAAGATCCAGGACGTTTGAAATCTGTTAGAAACTGTTCAGTCAGATCATGCATGCAGGGACGATATAGAAATCACACAGAGATTGACAAATCTTGGTAGTGCAGTTCATACCTCTAAGCTGTCAGACCAGAAAGTAAACAGACGGATTAGCCCGGCGAGTCTTGAACTCGTTCAACAAGAGTGTCTAGAGAACCCATTACCAATCTACGCGTCTGCAAGGTCCTAACATCACCGGTTTTGCTGTCTTGCAGCATAATGTGGACTTCGTTGTGTGCATAGAAATGTACTCTTAAATCTT
>NC_061830.1:13866191-13868691 GCF_019202785.1 Penaeus chinensis
CTTCTTGCTTTAATCCGTCACTATTTTCTTCTTTAAGTATTGACATTGTTATTATCAATATCAAATATACTTTCTTAATATTACTGTGTAACAGTCTAATTACTATTACTACAGTCATCATCATCATCATCATCATCATCATCATATCATCATATTTACTATTTTCTCTTCCATTATCATTATTATAATTATCATTATTATTATTATTATCATTATTATTGTTACGGCGTAGAGCCAGTAGACTTTACTGTGTCTGCGAATGTAGGTTTTTATTCAGGGAAAGATTCTCTGCAGTGAACAGATGTAAGGTTCCAGGCCTACTCCACGCTGCCACCTGATTAATAGGTTGGGGAACCGTATGTGTTGTGTATGTGGGTGTGCATGTTGTAGAAGAGAAGGGTATGTATACTGAATGTTGGATATGTAACTGTGTAAATGTGAAGAGGGAGATATAATAGGCTGAGCGTCTGCGCAGGTATAACAATAGTTAAGTTTGTTATTTGATATCAGCTTAATATATTTAGATTAATCTAGCCTCTTTACAACCTTTCAAATGTTGCGAGATATCAGAGTAACTAGCATTGTACTGTTTAGTAGACCAGAATCCAGTCTTAGGTCTAAAGCATTCAACCTTGGACAGAACCAGAATTTTAAAGGTGGTAAATATGAGTAATTTATTTTTTTATGTTTGTTTGAAGACCAAGTTGCACTCACTAGTGAGTCGCACAGGTATTTTCAGTCACGGAAATAGACAAAGATGTATATATTACCAATTTATAACACTAGGGGTAATGCACATGAAACCAACACCAGATATACTTATAAACAAAAAAAAAAGTATTTTTCCTAAGTTAGCATTCCAACTTCATAAGTACTGTTACTGAGTTGTCAGCTTGAGAACACTCGAGTCCCTAAATTATGTTATGGTGTTAATATCCAACCCACATGGATATTATTAGTGTTAAAATTGGGAGCTAATGCCAGGTATTTAGGGTGACACTGCAAAGAACTTTCTCGTAGGAGGTACGGATCCTCAAGCTGGGAGGAAAGAAAACTAAGTAAGAAATTAGTTGTAAAGACTGATGGTAACACTTGAGGTATGGATCATCAAGCAGTGTTCCTCTATTTCCCTTGGGCCTTCTAAGCTCACTAACACTTGGATTTTACAAAGTACTGCTTTGGGACTTTGTAAAAGAGAGCGCACCCTGCAGATGGTAATAAGTCCCACGCCTAAAAAACAACAACCTTTCTTGGGGACTTCACCGCCATCCAAGTAAAGAGACTTGGTTTTAAATGCGTATTATTTGGTATGAAAATTATCAAATCTATAAATAATATGTCTCCGAAACCTTATAGGTATCCTGTCATTCTTCACTTATTGTTGGACCGCTGACTTTTAGCTTGCGCAGCCCAACTAGACAGGGAATGAAGATGGGACTGGGTCTCTGGTGGCTCGTGTGGGGTTGGCCACGGCGTATGAAAGCGCTGACCAGGCGAGAGGGCGAGGCGCAAATGGTGAGTGATGCTTCAGCCTTGTGCGGAAAAACCGAAGATTACGATGGCATCCTCCAGCCGATAGGGCAAGGAAATAGGGCAAGTGAATTATTATATTCTTATTATCATCATCAATATCACCATCATCATCATCATTATCATTATCATTATCATTATCATCATCATCATCATCATCATCATCATCATCATCATCATCATCATCATTATCATCATCATCATCATCATCATCATTATCATTATCATTATCATTATCATCATCATTATCATTATCATTATCATTATCATTATCATTATCATTATCATCATCATTATCATTATCATTATCATTATCATCATCATCATCATCATCATCATCATCATCATCATTATCATCATCATCATCATCATTATCATTATCATTATCATTATCATCATCATTATCATTATCATTATCATTATCATTATCATCATCATCATCATCATCACCATCATCATTTCTATCCTCATCACCATCATCCTCTCCATCCTCATCCTTATCATCAAAAAACGATCCCCATGTAGGTGACTATGCACCAGTTGCTTGCTCTCCTTATTAACTTCCCGACAGAATAGTGAAATTTCACAAGAAGAGCCAACAAAAGCATTAACACAGGAGATGCAACATCCTTAGGATCTATACCTTTTTAATGAGGAATATTCTTAACTAATGAGCTCGTTTGTATGCTGATGTAAGCAGTAAATCAGAATCTTTGAAAAGCTATCATACTCTGTTAGCAATTTTCTTCCTAAAGTTACCACTTTTTATCGAATTATTTTCAATCAGTTGCACCTTCCTTGCAGATGATCTTCGCGGGAACAGGAAGGAGACTCACTTTGTTGACGTGAATTAAGGAACCAATGACCTTTTCCTTTGTCTAAGAAAAAATGAACATGAATGTGATGATTATTCTAAGGAAATGTCGTATCACTGTATTACACACATTAAACCACTCTGCTATTTGTATGT
>NC_061830.1:13873691-13876191 GCF_019202785.1 Penaeus chinensis
CCTATCCTCCCATCTCTGCTCCTCCCCATCTTCCCTTCCCTTCCCACCCCACCCTTCCCCATCCCCCACCTCCCCATTTCTTTCCCTCAAAGCCCTCTGCCCCAGCTTCTCCCCCAAATAATCGTGTGGTAACATCATTAGCAGGCCGAGATAGGTCTTTCCATTTTCCAGTAAACAGGTTAGGAAGTTCGGGCTTGTGGGTTATCCATCCTCTGCCTCCGCGACAATATCTAGGAGAAACTTTGTCTCCTGTGTCTACTACCCCTCTCTCTCTCTATCTATCTGTCTGTTTGTTTGTCCATCTTTCTATCTACCCATCAGTTTGTTTCTCTATCTGTCTATTTACCTATCTGTCTATCTGTTTGTTTCTCTTTCTGTCTATTTACCTATCTGTCTATCTGTTTGTTTCTCCATCTGTCTATCTACTTATCTATCTATATGCTTGTTTCTCTATCTAGTTATATGTTTCTAATTAATCAATGAAGTCTTTCTCTCTCTCTCTCTCTCTCTCTCTCTCTCTCTCTCTCTCTCTCTCTCTCTCTCTCTCTCTCTCTCTCTCTCTCTCTCTCTCTCTGTGTGTGTGTGAGTGTCAGTCAGGCTATCTATCTATCTATCTATATATCTAACTCTATAGATATATATATATATATATATATATATACCCATCTACCTACCTACCTACCTACATATCTGTCTATCTATCTATCTATCTGTCTGTCTATCTCTCCATTCATCCCTCTATCGATGTCTCCCTCTTAAAACCCAATAACCTTCCTTAGTGTATCTCCAATTAATCGATTTTTTTTATATATATAAAACTATCATGTATTGAATTTCAAAGGGAGTTTACATTGGGGGGGAAAAAAAAAAAAAAAATATACATATATATATATATAGATATAGTGCAAGTGCATTACTGACCTATATTCTTTATAAAAAGTAATATAGTGTAAGTGCATTGCTGACCTATATTCTTTATAACGTTTGAGAAGAAAAGAAATTGCGTTTTGCATTTAATGTTGGAACTACTGATTGTTTTGATCATAGTCTCTAGGTTGAGGAAAAGAGGAAAAAGGACAAAGAATGGGTTGGCAATTTATTTTAATGTTCAAAGTTTAGTTATAAGTGTACTGATAGAAAAGAATAATCAGTGTTATAGTTATCATTATTTCTGATTGGTAATGCCATTACTATTATTACCAATATCGTCATCATCATTATCATCGTTACTATTGTCATTATTACCATTATTGCTATTATTAGTAGTATTATTATTACTATCATTAATATCATGACCATCATCATTGTCATTATCATTATCATTATTATCACTTTGATTGTTATTGTCATTATTGTTATGATTACTTGTTATTATTGTTGTTGATTTTCTTATCTTTATTATTATTTTCATTGTTATTATCACTATTATTATTATAATTATTATGATCATTATTATTTTATTATTATTATTATTATTATTATTATTATTATTATTATTATTATTATTATCATTATTGTTATTATTATCATTATTGTTATTATTATTATTATCATTATTTTTGTTATTATTATTATCATTGTTATTATTGTTATTATCATATTATAATTATTATTATTATCATTATTTATGCTATTATCATTAATATCATTATTATTATTTCTTTATTATTGCTATTATCATCATTACCATTATCATTATCATCATGATCATTGCCGTTTTATCATCATTATTATCATTACTGATATAAAAGTTGTACCTATTTTTGTTCCTATTATGTTGCTAGCATTGCTGATATCATTATCATTACTTATCATTAGTTATTATCATTACCATTACGATTATCATTATCATAATTATCATTATCATCATTATTATTATTATTATCGTTATTATTATTATCATTATCATTATTATAATTATTAGTAATAGTATAAATGTTATTATTATTATTATCATTATTATCATTATTATTATTACTACTACTACTACCATTATTATTATTATTATTATTATTATTATTATGATCATCATTACTATTTTTATTATATTATCATCATCACCATTAAAACAACTATCATTATAATATTCATCATTATAATTATTATCATAATTATCACCACAGTTGTTTTTATTTCTATTACTATTACTATTGCTATTACTATTACTATTATTAATATCATTATTATTGTCATTATTATAATTATCATTATTTTTATTATTATTATATCATAATTATTATTATTACCCTTATTATTATTATTATTATTATTACTATTGTAATTATTGTTATTGTTATAATTATTATTACTATTATCATTATTATTATTGTTATTATTATTATTAATATCATTATTATTGTTATCATTGTTATTATTATTTATCATTATCATTGCTGTGGTTATCATCATTTTTATTATCATTATTATCATCAATATTATTATTATTATTATTATTATTATCATCATTACTATCATTGTTAGTATTATTATTACTAGCATC
>NC_061830.1:13898691-13911191 GCF_019202785.1 Penaeus chinensis
ATAGTGAACGAATGCTTCAAAGGCTTCAAACCTTGGAACTGCGAAGGATAATGCGAGTTGTGCTATTCGTACCGATTGAAACGGTTTCTTGCAGGCTTCGAAGCATAGACCTGCTGCATGAAGGGAAAACATTTATATATTCATGTCATTTACCTATGTATTTTACACTATAAGAGGTATTCGCGTTTCGGAACTTAATCTCGCGAAAATGGGGTTTAACATGTAGACATGCTAAACCATTGTTGTAATTTTTCATGTCTTTTAATAGAAGCAGACCACACAAACAATACTCATATACTGTACACAGTTTCATGAAAAAGTAAGCGTAAATCAAGATATTGTAATGTAAATGTATATATTGCCACCTGAGAATGAGTAGAACTTAATAGGGAATACGTGATGCGTGTATGAAGAAATCAGGACATCAAGAGATATTTTCGATTCTTGTAGAAAGATTGAATGTTATTGACAAATTATTAGATATGGTTATTAATAGATATGAATAAGTGTGTGCGTGTGTGTGTGCGCGTGTGCGTGTGTGTGCGCGTGTGCGCGCGTGTGCGTGTGTGTGCGCGTGTGCGCGCGTGTGCGCGCGTGTGCGTGTGTGTGCGCGTGTGCGTGTGTGTGCGCGTGTGCGTGTGTGTGCGTGCGTGTGTGTGTGTGTGTGTGTGTGTGTGTGTGTGTGTGTGGTATGTGTGTGTGTATGTGTGTGTGTTGTGTGTGGTATGTGTGTGTGTATGTGTGTATGTGTGTGTGTATGTGGTGTGTGTGTTGTGTTTGTGTGTGATGTGTGTATGTGTGGTATGTGTGTGTGGTATGTTGTGTGGTATGTGTGTGCGTAGTGTGTGGTGCGTATTGTGGTATGTGTGTGCGTATGTGTGTGCGTATGTGTGTGCGTATGTGGTGCGTAAGTGTCGTGCGTAAGTGTGTGCGTTGTGTCGTTGTGTGTGTGCGTGTGGTGTGTGCGTGTTGTCGTGTGCGTGTGCGTGTGCGTGTGTGCGTGTCGTGCGTGTGCGTGTGCGTTTTGCGTGTGCGTGTGCGTGTGCGTTGCGTGTGCGTGTGCGTGTGCGTAGTGGTGTGCGTGTGCTGTGCTGTGCGGGTGCGATAGGTGCGATGTGCATGTGCATGTGCATGTGCATGTGCATGTGTATGTGTATGTATATGTGTGTGTTAATACATATATGCATATACAAAACTACAGTGGACTCATACGCGCAAACAACAATGGAAATGCGCAAACAACAATGGAAATGCACAAACAACAATGGAAATGCACATCCAAGGAAGAACTAAGGTCATAATATGTCCTGTGATGAATAAGACGAATATGTATCAGGGAAACAGCGACCTATTTTACCTATATTTCCCAAGCATTATGATACTTATATGAGTCAGTATAACCTGCAAATAAATACAACCCTATCTAATCTTAAATATAACACTATCTAATCATGAAGATAACGGTTATCTCACCACCACTAGCAACGTCTAATATTTTATCACTCGGCCAGTCGAGGCTGTCCTTCAGTACTATAAAGGCCAATAATAAAGCTCTCATTATCCAACGTGTATTTTGGCTATCCCTGTAACACATTTTAAGTGATTTAATAGAAAGACTTGAAGAGCACTAGTATCCAAACCAATTCAGCCATAATTTAGACCAACTAGCAATCAGCCAACAGTTGTTTTTCAAAAGAGAATAAAAGATGACCAAGTTACATTTGCAACATTCAAGAATCAAATTGTCATGCAAGAAGTGGGCCCTTAGTGTCGGTTCACAATATAATAGATCAAAGCAATATGCACACTATGAAAAGCATGTTGTTATTTGGCAGAAATGGATTATAAATTCACAATGATATACTTAGATGATAATTTTTTAAATCTTGAATTAATTTTTAAATTTCTAATATCTAATGTTTAATATTATATGCTAATGTTTAATTTTTTAAAGTGACCTAATCTTTAATTTTTGAAGGTGAATTAATGTTTAATTTTTGAAGGTGAACTAATCTTTAATTTTTGAAAGTGAATTAATGTTTAATTTTTGAAGTTGAACTAACCTTAAATTTTTTAAGGTGAATTAATGTTTAATATTTGAAGGTGAAATGATGTTTATTTTTTGAAGAACTAATGCTTAATTTTTGAAGGTGAATTTATGTTTAATTTTTGAAGGTGAATTAATGTTTAAATTTTGAAGGTGAATTAATGTTTAATTTTTGAAGGTGAATTAATGTTTAATTTTTGAAGGTGAATTAATGTTTAATTTTTGAAGGGGAATTAATGTTTAATTTTTGAAGGTGAATTAATGTTTAATTTTTGAAGATGAATTAATGTTTAAATTTTGAAGGTGAATTAATGTTTAATTTTTGAAGGTGAATTAATGTTTAATTTTAGAAGGTGAATCACTTTTTAGATGCTGCGAGTTTTAAAGTTTAATTTATTTTGAATTTTCTAGGATTTAATTTTAATTTTAATTTTTTGTTCTAATTTTGGATGTGAATAGTTTAAATTTTTAAGGAACATAATTTTAATTTCTGAAGGTGAATTAAGGTTAATTTTTTGTTCAGTAACCTAATTTATATTCTATTGTAATAGGGCTTAACTCTGTGGTATCTATTAATTCATTTGCGTATTTAGTGACCAGTTTACTCTAAAGAACAACAAATATTTGAAAGTGCCTCATAAAATATTACCGCTATGAAGGATTAATGGTTACAAAAAAAATATGCTAGCTATCAAAGGGCATTTAAGCACTATAGAAAGGGATTGTAGTGAAAAGGGTAAAGATCAGGGGTAGCTGATGAATAATTAAATAATGTGCTACACATGAGTTCTATGGCAATTCAAGATAGTATGACAGTGAAAGGGGCAAAGAGGGGTGAAGGTGAGTAAATGGGCAGGTAGGGACTAGCAAGGGTGATTAGGTCAGTTGTCAAAGGAAGAAGTGTGGGATTCTGCAAGGATGCCCATAGTGTAAGGTAGGAATTAGCTAAAGGAGAAAGGTTTAAAGACGATCAGATCAGAGCTTCAGGATACATGAGGGAGAGAATCCAGGGAAAGGGATTGTTGTGGCAAGTCGTCGCATGTGTCCAGGAAGAAGGGATAATGGGGAAGGAAAGGGGGGTGATGCAGATGAAGCAAGGGGGAATGGGATGTATTGGAAGATAATGGGGGGGGGGGGGGGAGCAGGGGGAACACGAGTAGGATGGATGGAAGTCGGCAGTTACTTTGAAGGAATGGGAGAGAGACGGGAGGATGGTTGAGGTGTAGGCATGTTATCATAGGTCATGATTAAATAGATATGAATGTCTTCGAGAGTTTCTAAAGTGGTATTACCTGGTGATGTCTGAGTAACCAAGGTTTTCTTATGAGGGGGAAAAGGTTGGGGGCAGACGCTTGAAGGCCAGAGGAAGAGGATGTAGGAGAGGATGTGGTAGAAGATGGGTTGGAATGTTTAGTTTGTCCATTGTGAGGAGTCGAGCGAGGAGTAGGGAAGGTACTGGGGAAATAGAGGCTGGAGTATCTGGGATAGTGGTGGAGATTGAGTTTTCTGGATTAAGACTAGTAAAAGAATTTGACTGGGGGAAGGAGGGTGAGGAAGAAATATTGGGGAAGATATAGAGACATCTTGGGAGGGAGGAGGGGTAGAGCAAAGGACAGCACTGGACTGTGGAGTAAGGGAAACCCTTTGATTGTGTGCTTCCTTCCTGTTTGGTCACGTAAAGTGAGACTGTGTTTGACTCTGAGAATTGCCACCCCTGATTCAAATTTGTAGGTAGGGCAACTTCCTTAAAATCTATTGTGGTAGCCAGGAAAATTAGTACATGTGAATGACTCTGCAGAGAAGTTTGATCAATCATGACTATAGATTGGGTATAAAGAGGGCATTGCTGTAGAGTGCCAGTGTTTGGCAGGGTGGCCTAGATGCCAACAATTTTGGCATTCCCTTGGGGAGGCTGATATGGTCAGTCAGGGAGGAACTCTCCACCAATATAAACATCATGGGGATCATGTCTACGGAAGGTAATCTTAACAACATTATTGGACTTGTTACAGCCTCTAGGGGGAATGGCATAGCATTGTACTGATACTGCGTCATACTCAGTGATGCAGAAAAGTAAGTCTTCTCTATGATCTGACCATTCCTTAACATAGACAGGGCAGTCTGCTGTGGAGATGGAGACAGTTCTGGCACAAGTATTGAAAAAAGGATAAGGCATGAATGGGTTTGCCAGTGAAGTCAGCCAGAATAGATAATGCTTTATTCGGGGATTCGGATGTAACTGTGGCAATGGGGGGGGGGGGGGGGGGGGGTAATCAGGGCAGCTGCAGAAGGAAACTTTACCTCCTTGTTTTTTTTTTAAGTATTGCTGAAAGAGAAGTGTTGTCAGAGTAAGGGGGTGTAGAGGAAATATCAAAACCGATCCATTTGGCTGGGCAAAACAATGTACTCATAATGGAGAGATGGTGGTAGTAGAAGAGCTGTGCCTTGTGGAAGAGTAACTGCACTGATTGAAGTAGTATTAAGGACAGTAGCCATTAAAGAAATGACAGAAACAGTGTTCAGATTCGTTAGGAAACAATCAAAGGGTAATAAGGGTAGAAATGACAGATGGAGAAGTAGGAGAAGAATACAGGGAATGCGAAAAGGGAACAGGGTAGTAGATAGTGAAGTATCAGGAAAAATGTCAGTAGAGGAAAGATCCAGAGGACAGGGGTGTGATATGAGGATCCAGGTGGGAGCAGTAAGGTTAATAGGGAAAGAAAAGGAAATAGTGCACATGGAGAAGAGGAAGAACGGGTGTGGGAGGAAGAGTGGTAGGGGGAATTTGGAGGATGGATATCGGCAATTACGTTAAATGTAGAGGGAATAGGAACAGAGATTGGAGAGTGGATGGTAGAGTGGAGCATTCTCTTGGGTCACATTTAAGATTTTGGATATCTTGAAGAGTTTCTGGAGGGGAGTTGGGTGGGCGAATGTTTATGATGCAAAATATGTGCGCTAGACATCAAAAGTCATATAACACTATAGAAAGGTGTAATAGTGAAAAGGGTAAAGCGTGGGTTAGTTGATAATTATATGTGCTACATGTCAGAAGTCATACAGCATTTCAGGAAAGTTTGGATTAACAAGGTTGGTTTGATCAAAGTTGACAAGATCTCCATTGGGTAAGGTAGGGATTAGCAAAGGAGAAATCTAAGGTCATGTAGCACTATAGTTAATGTTAATGAAGGGTGGTTGGGTTAGTGATTAGTTGTTAAAGCTGGGTTAATGAATTGGTGAGTGAATGGGTTAGGGTCGGGTGAGGTAATGTAAAGGGGTTAGATTAAGTGAAAGATATATATGCGTTTGAGGAAGGAAAACAGGTTGTCAAAGCAGAAAGTGTGAGATTCTGTAAGGATGTCTGATAGGTTGGGAGGTCTATGTAGGGAGGAGAGGTAGGGGAAAGTAGAGGTATTGGCTGCTTCAAAACTTGGGCATGACAATAGAATGTTTGGGACTGAAAGAGGAACATTACATAAGGAACATAGGGATGGATCGGATTGTGACATCAGATAGGTGTGTTAAACGGTTGTGGCCAATGCGTAAGTGGGTGACAGCCGTCTCCCAACGTCTGTTGGGAGACCAGGAGGAGATCGACAGTTTTACAGTATGTAATTTATTTGTGTGGAGACTTGACCAAAAATATTGCCATCGATTATACAAGGTCTTAAAGTGTGGGTAATAATCTGTGGCTGGGATATGTGAGAAACGTAGTTGGTTTGATGTGGACATAGCAGCATAGCGTGCTAGAGTATCTGCCTGTTCATTGCCGGGGACTCCAACATGGCTGGGTACCTAGCAAAATTTGATTGTTTTATGACGTGTGGACAGATAGGACAACCAGTTCTGGATCTTACAAACAAGAGGGTTGGTCGTGTGTATTGACTTTATGAGAGTTAATGAGTTACGGGAGTCAGTAAAAATTGTAAAAGAGGAAGAGGGGAGTGAGTATATGTGTTTTAAGGCAAAAAGGAGTGCATACAGTTCTGTAGTAAGGACACTGGATTCAGGAGGGATGTGGTATTTGAAAGTACGAGTTGGGAAGATTACTGCAAAACCAGCACCGGAGGTGGTTTGGGAGCCGTCAGTGTAGACGTGAATACTGGACGAATGAGTGGAGGCATGGTCAAGGAAATGGGTGAGAAGGACAGTAGGAGGATTATTTGATTTTGGTGGGTCAGGGAAGACAGAGGAGCAAATATGGGGGCAAGGTATAAGCCATGGAGGGACTGAATGGACAGAGAACGGGAGGGGTCGGAGATGGGGAAAATGGTATCCATGCGAGTGGAGAAAGGAGTAGGTAAACGTGGAGAAGAAGCAAAGGTAGGAAGTAGGGATCGTGGGATAGTTAGTTTAGTGAGGGGAAGTTGGTGGAATCGAGCATAACATCGGAGAGAGAGAAGGCCACGGCGTCGAGAGAGAGATGGTATGCCTGATTCAATGTACAGGCTCTTAACTGGAGAGGAGCGGAAGGCACCTTGGGCTAAGCGAAGACCACAATGATAGATTGTATCAAGATGGGCAAGGAGAGAAGTTGAGGCAGAGGAGTAGATATGGCATCCATAATCTAGAGTGGAGAGGATCAAGGTGACATGAAGATGAAGGAGAGTTTTTCGATCTGAGCCCCAGGATAAATGGGATAGGGTTTGTAAAATATGGAGACGGCGGCGAGCTTTTTCTTTGATGTAAAGAATATGGTCTTGCCAGGATAGTTTGGAGTCAAAAATGACGCCTAGGAATTTACCAGAAGAACGGTGTTGGAATGGAGTGTCATATAAGAAGTGTGAAGGTAGAGGACCTACATGTGTGCGGGAGAAAAGGATGGAGAAAAATTTGGAGGTAGAAAAGCAGAAGCCATAGTTTGTGGCCCAGGAGGATACTGGTGATATTGCAAATTGAAGAAATTGGTAGAGATTTAGTATGGATGTGCCAGAGGCATAGATAGTTAAATCATCAACACATAGTGATGACCGGGCTCCTGGTGGTAGAACTGAGGCAATGTCATTTACAGCAAGAAGGAATAAGGTGGTACTAAGCACACTGCCTTGTGGGACACCTTCAATTTGAGGAAAGAAATATGATGTGGCAGAGGCAATTTTGACCTGGAAAGTGCGTTGTCCATGTCGTATCATATGCTTTTTCTAGGTCAAAAAACATAGTACGGATTCATGGCATGCAATTGCGGATATAATATATGTCTCAAAATGAGCAAGGGGGTCAGCTGTGTTTCGGGCACGGCGAAAACAAAACTGGGAAGGAAAGATAAGATTGTGGGATTCAAGATACCACATTAAGCAGAAGTTAACCATTCGCTCTAGTAATTTGCATAAGCAGCTAGTTAGTGTGATGGGGCGATAGTCTTGAAGGAGGATACCTGATTTATTGTGTTTCAGGAAGGGGAGGATAAGGGTTAAGGGTTAAAAGCAAAATAAATATGTTAGACATCTAAGGTCATGTAGCACTATAGTTAATGTTAGAGAAGGGTGGTTGGGTTAGTGATTAGTTGTTCAAGCTGGGTTAAAGAATTGGTGAGTGAATGGGTTAGGGTCGGGTGAGGTAATGTAAAGGGGTTAGATTAAGTAAAGGAAATATATGCGTTTGAGGAAGGAAAACAGGTTGTCAAAGCAGCAAGTGAGATTCTGTAAGGATGTCTGATAGGTTGGGAGGTCTATGTAGGGAGGATAGGTGGGGGAAAGTAGAGGTACGGGCTGCTTCAAAACTTGGGCATGACAACAGAATGTGTGGGACTGAAAGAGGAACATTACATAAGGAACATAGGGGTGGATCAGATTGTGACATCAGATAGGAGTGAGCCAATGCGTAAGCGGGCGAGGGCCGTCTCCCAACGTCTGTTCCGATGAAATGGAGCTGACCAGGATGAGACTGATAGTTTTAATTCACTTGACTAGAAAGATTGCCACAAGGTCTTAAAGTGTGGGTAATAATCCGTGGCTGGGATACATGAGAAACGTGGTTGGTATGATGTGGACATAGCGGCGTAGTGTACTAGAGTATCTGCCTGTCCATTGCCGGGGATTCCAACATGGCTGGGCACCCAGCAGAATTTGATTGTTTTATTGTGTGTGGACAGGTAGAACCACCAGTTCTGGATATATAATGAATGGGTTATAAGAGAGGATATGACGAAGCTCGGGTCTGTGAGAACAGAAACCGCGAATATTCCAATGAATGATAGTTATTCTTTTGTTGAATTATGAGTGATAACGATTGCAATACGTGTTAGAAAATTTGAAGGGGGAGGAGCTAGAGGGTGGGATAAGGAATTAGAAGGGGGAGATGGTGTTGTATCAGGAGGGGTATTAGGAGGTGGAGGGTCTGGGGAAGGGGATAGTTATGATATAAGGGATCCACGTGTGTATCCAGGAGGGAGTGGAAAGCATAGAGGGGATGGTGGGAGGGTTAATGGAGGTGGAGCTGGCGTAGGAGGGGGTTGGCTGTGTTGGGAGGGGGTAGGACAACAGGGTGTAGGGGGGATAGGAGTAGGAGGAGGATAGATATCAGCAGTCACTTCGAGTTTGAAGGGAGCAAGAGTTGTGGATTTTGGAAGTGGATGAGGGGTTTCAGTGTTAGTTTGGGACTCGAGTAGATAGTTTTGAATATTTGAATTGAGTTGAGTTTTGTGAGACAAAGGTTTTCTTGTGAGGGGGGGGGGGGGGAGGGTGAAGAGAAGACTGGTGTCTGAAGAGTAGGGGCAAAGGAAGGTGGTGATTGTGTGGTAGGGGAAGAGGGGGTGGAACGTTTAGTTTGTCTGTTGCGGGTAGTGCGGGGAGGGAGAGGTGGTGTTGGGGCTGTAGTAGAGATTGGAGTGTCTGGATTTAGGATGGCAAAAGAATTTGACTGGGGAAGGTAGGAGGTAGGAGAGGGGAAGTTAGATGGAGGGGGGTTAGGTTTAGGAGAGGGTGTAGGAGCTTGGGAAGTAGGGGGAGTGGCAGAGTGAGCAACATTACTGGAGTAGGGAGTAAGAGAAAAACCTCGTCGACGTGCTTCCTGTCTGGCTTCAAGTATAGTGTGTCCAAGTCTGAATCTGAGAGTTGCTACCTCAGACTCAAATTTGTAGGTGGGGCAGCCTCTATAAAATACATTATGGTGGCCACCACTGTTGGCACATGTGCGTATTTGTGCAGAGCAGTTTGATCGTGTATGGCCAGGTTGGGCACATAGCCGGCATCTGGCTGTGGAAAGGCAATGTTTGGCAGGATGTCCTAAATGGCATCAATTATGGCACTGACGAGGAGGAGGTTGATATGGTCGGACAAGGAGGGTTTCTCCACTGATGTATACATTAAAGGGTAGGTCATGTCTACAGAAAGTAATTTTGGCAATGTTAGTGGGGTTCTTACGATGACCTCTAGGAGGAATGGAGTAGCATTGTACTGATATTGCATCATAGTCCGTGAGACGGGCGAGTAAGTCTTCTCCACAATCTGACCAATTTTTGCCATAGATTGGGCAATTTGCTAGGGAGATAGAAACAGCTCCGGTGCAAGCATTGACGGTTGGATGAGGTACTGCAGGGATGGGGTTTCCATATAGATCAGTTAGATTTGATAATGCTATAGCTTGTTTATTAGATGTTACTGTGACGAGACGGGAACGGTCGGGTCGGCTACGGAAATAGACTTTGCCTACTTGTTTTTGGAGACATTGCTGGAAGAGAAGGGAGTTGTCAGAGTAAGGAACTGTAGAAGGGATCACGAAAAATCGGTCACATTTGGCTGGACTAAATAGAGTATTTGAGATTTTTGTTGGGGTGGGTGTAGTAGAAGGACAGGGGCATGTGGAAGAGGGAGCAGTGTTGAGGGAAGTAGTGTTATGGGGAGGTGGACAATAAGGCTGTAAGGTAGTAATAAGGGAGGATGGGGTAGTTGATGAAGAAGGTTGTGGGGGTAGAGGTGTTGAAGTTGAGCATGTTGGGAGAGTAGAAATGTCTCCTGGAGGTTTAGTGTTGATTAGGGTGGATGCTGTACTAGTAGGCATTGAGTAGGGGGTATTAGTTGTAGTGTTCTGACCCGTGGTCAAAGGAGAGCCTGGGGTCTGGGAATTGGGAGAGTTTGAATTGGTGGGGCTATTTGATGAAAGGGGCAAGCCTCATTGCCCATAATAGTGGAATTAAATCTTCATTGTTGGCCATGGTAAGCCTGGAGTATGTTGGGGAGAGAAACGGTCCACCCCTCAGGGTCCCCTTGAGGGGTAACTGCTAGACAACTAAAGCAGGAGAATACCGTGTCCATGACTCCCTCAGATTTGGCACAGTCAGCCTTTCATCCTTTCAGCACTGCTCTCACACCTTAGGAAGTGGATAGTAGAAGGGGTGGTGAAGGGACAGAAATGGAAAAGTAGGAGGGTAAAAAAAGACCATGCAAAATTTGTTGAGTCGAGGGCTGAGTCCCAAGGTTGGGAAGTTCCCCAGAATTGGGTCCCTGTCTCCGCATCCTAAGCCCCCCCCCCCCCCACGACAACAACGGGATTGGGGGGGAAATCAAATGAAAGTCACATCACTCATTGATTATGGAAATATCTTGATACGATTTTTACTAGGATAAAGTAAACAAAGATAATATTTCAAAAACTTTGATAAAAACACGTAATTAAAACAAAACTCGATTGGCCATTGGGAGGGAGGAGTGAAATAGGCTTAACGGGGAGAGTGTATGCCGTAGGGTAGAGGATTGGTCATGTGGTTTATGCTGGGGGAGAAAGCCCCCGCCTCGTTCATGCTCTGAGGCGTAGTCAGCCGGCAAGGAGAGGGCATTTGGGAACCATGACTCAGCGGGGTTGACTGGAGCGTCTGCGGCGTCTGGGGATAAGGTAGGATCTGGGATTGCAAAAGGTTCCGAGCTGGAGTGTATGTGTCTGTGGGGGAGTAGGCCTGAGGAGGAGCGCTGGCTTCGGAGTTGATGATGATGGGAGGCGGGCCGTGGACCAGAGGGGTGATCTGGATGTGAGAAGAGTCGTGCAGAGCCAAGTGATGGTCTTTCGTTGGATACGGCGTTGCTTGCTTGGAGGCGGGTTTGTTTCTTCCGGAATTGGACATCTTCAGCAACATAACGGTGTAGAACTGAAATAGCCAAGGGTGTTTTTATAAACAATCACATTCTATACATTTACGTTTTTATAATATACATATATATACAATTTTATATATATAATATATAAACATATATATATATGTTTATATATATATTATATATATTATGCAAGTGGAATGAAGATGATAGATGGTGATCGTGAACGTGGTGGTGACCGTTGTGGTGTGGTGTGTGGTGGTGACCGTTGTGGTGTGGTGTGTGGTGGTGACCGTTGTGGTGTGGTGTGTGGTGGTGACCGTTGTGGTGTGGTGTGTGGTGGTGACCGTTGTGGTGTGGTGTGTGGTGGTGACCGTTGTGGTGTGGTGTGTGGTGGTGACCGTTGTGGTGTGGTGTGTGGTGGTGACCGTTGTGGTGTGGTGTGTGGTGGTGACCGTTGTGGTGTGGTGTGTGGTGGTGACCGTTGTGGTGTGGTGTGTGGTGGTGACCGTTGTGGTGTGGTGTGTGGTGGTGACCGTTGTGGTGTGGTGTGTGGTGGTGACCGTTGTGGTGTGGTGTGTGGTGGTGACCGTTGTGGTGTGGTGTGTGGTGGTGACCGTTGTGGTGTGGTGTGTGGTGGTGACCGTTGTGGTGTGGTGTGTGGTGGTGACCGTTGTGGTGTGGTGTGTGGTGGTGACCGTTGTGGTGTGGTGTGTGGTGGTGACCGTTGTGGTGTGGTGGTGGTGGTGGTGACCGTTGTGGTGTGGTGGTGGTGGTGGTGGTGACCGTTGTGGTGTGGTGGTGGTGGTGGTGACCGTTGTGGTGTGGTGGTGGTGGTGGTGACCGTTGTGGTGTGGTGGTGGTGGTGGTGACCGTTGTGGTGTGGTGGTGGTGGTGGTGACCGTTGTGGTGTGGTGGTGGTGGTGGTGACCGTTGTGGTGTGGTGGTGGTGGTGGTGACCGTTGTGGTGTGGTGGTGGTGGTGGTGACCGTTGTGGTGTGGTGGTGGTGGTGGTGACCGTTGTGGTGTGGTGGTGGTGGTGGTGACCGTTGTGGTGTGGTGGTGGTGGTGGTGACCGTTGTGGTGTGGTGGTGGTGGTGGTGACCGTTGTGGTGTGGTGGTGGTGGTGGTGACCGTTGTGGTGTGGTGGTGGTGGTGGTGACCGTTGTGGTGTGGTGGTGGTGGTGGTGACCGTTGTGGTGTGGTGGTGGTGGTGGTGACCGTTGTGGTGTGGTGGTGGTGGTGGTGACCGTTGTGGTGTGGTGGTGGTGGTGGTGACCGTTGTGGTGTGGTGGTGGTGGTGGTGACCGTTGTGGTGTGGTGGTGGTGGTGGTGACCGTTGTGGTGTGGTGGTGGTGGTGGTGACCGTTGTGGTGTGGTGGTGGTGGTGGTGACCGTTGTGGTGTGGTGGTGGTGGTGGTGACCGT
>NC_061830.1:13916191-13943691 GCF_019202785.1 Penaeus chinensis
GAAAGTAAAGTACCTGTACAAACATTATGGTGCATTGTGTACAAGGATAGATACTTGACATGGGGGACACGAGGAGGCACGCTCGACAGCCTTACTGCTGATAAGTTCCTCTTCCCTATGCATCCGATATACATTCGCGTCGCACACCCCAAACGCTAATAAGAGGAGCAGCATGCCTGCCAGGGTGATGTAAACAGGGTAGATAAAGTCAATATGGAAGTCTCACAACCTCACAACCGCGTCCTGCACCTTAATAGCGTCCATAAGATGCAACTTCAGGATCGTGACGTTGATGGTCAGCAAGGTCATTTGTAATGGAGGACTAGATTGCTGGAATCTGTAATTACATGGAACGTAACCCACAATGATGAGGTAGGACAAAGGTTCCCAGCAACAACTCATCTGGCTGAAGCTCCTCGCAAGTAACTGTGGCGCCCGTTGACCAATAGAAATAAATCAGTGTCACCTGTGAAAGGCTGAGCATGAAAGGCGAGAGCTGATTCCTTACCCCCTCAAAAGAACAGAGGGAGGTGATCAGCCACCTGAAACAAGAGCACGAGCACAAGATGGAGTTTGAAGAGATGAAGATAAAGGTGAAGAAAAGCACAAGAATGTGTCCTAGGTAGGCCTCGAACCGGAGTCTAAGAAGTCGGAGGAAAGGAAGGATAGAGCATGTCCTCCAAATTCTCTAAGGATAAATGTATGACCTCAGATTAGCGTCAAACCGAGTGCGTTTCTGTAAAGGGAAGAGTGTCTTGACAGAAAGGGAAGATACCCTTTGAAGTTGAAACTGAATTACAGATGATAAGCCTTCCCTATAATTTCTAAGTTCAAATGTAAGTGTCAACATCCACAACTCCGAAAAGTCTGTAATCATCGAGAATAAGATATGATCGAATAGGCGAATGTTATATGCATCAAGAGAAGGATCGATGGTAGGATTGTCATGGAGAAAGTAACTGGTCTCTGTGGTATATCATAAGCTTCTAAGCACTTGGGAGTGGCAGTAGCGAGAACCGGGCATCCACATGGTTTGTTATAGGATAAACCTTCCCAAGGTCCTCAATCATAACCCCAGGTGTGTCCTTCACGTTATGTGGCAGGTGATGTGAGCTTCCTCCCATGACGAATGCCACAAATAATATGGATGACAGCATCCTAGAAGGGAGAGCCAGAATTTAACTCACCACTTGCAAGACCAACATGAAAGAATATATCACAAAAGCCAAAGCCTATATAAATGAGGATGAAAATGATCAGTCCGAGAATGAATGATGCAGGTAATGCGTGCAATCGCAGCTAATGAAGGTACTATAATAGAAAAGGTAAATGACACTACAAAAATAACAAACAATAACAAAACTCTTCAGGAGTAACACACATGCCTGACTAACTCGACGACTCTCGAGGACTGATGCAAGTAAAATTAATACAGGATGATATGCCTAAACAAGAATGACGAGTGAGAGGACCACCTATGATTCCTGGCACTGATAATAGTGATCGGCCAGCTTCAGGATGTCAAAATGGAACCACTGCACAGAGCTATCAGCGACAGACTTGCACTCTGCCTTGTTCTTTACTGCTACAACTCTGTAGGGATCCACAAACAATGGACTAAGCTTAAGCCGAACAGTACCATGAGCATTCCTAAATACCAATGAACCTACCCCGATAATCTTTGCACGAGCACAAAGGCTAGGTAGAGTTGATGACTGACTGGACGATGGGGAGAAGGCGTCCCAATCGTCCTTGCTGTCGTCCACCAGTTGACGCAAAATGGTGAGAATTAATCTATTTAAACATTCCGTGATGTCATGAGCCTGCGGAAAGAAAGGCAAAACGTTCACCTGCATCACATTTAGCTGCTGTGTGAGACTGGCTAACACCTGATTTACAAACTCGGTAAAGTTATCCGAGTTTAAATATTGTGGACAGAAACTACGTCATGAAATGTCTACGTCATGAGCAGCCTTTGATGGAACTGCCACCAACCCGCAGTAGCGAGAAATATTGTCCACGAACACAAGGATGTGTTTGTTGCCAGACCGTGATGTGCTGAATCCAGACAAAGTATCACATGTTACTTTCTGCCAAGGAAAATCCGGAATTTCAAACTTAAGTGCAGGTGTGTGGGATCGCTTTGTGACCCTTGTACAAGGGTCACAAGATATTCCCACAAGATATTCCCCCAAAACTCCCATTCTCAACCAACTTTCCCCACCTCTTTCACGGATGAACCTACCATGACGCTGTAGATGATAACGGAAGTGCACAAGATGTATCCCATGTTGATGAGCGGCTGCGCGTAGGAAAAGGGACCCGAGGGTTTATTGTTGGACACTTGAAGACTAGGACGCAGAAGCAGACTTATTACTGTAGCCCATATGAGCTGAAACGAAAGCAAAAATGATGATCGTCAGTATGTTTAAAAAAACATGACGCATATTATGTACATATACGCAGGCATACATGCACACGCATGCACATGCATAATGAGCACATGCATAATGAGCGCACACACTGACACACGCATAGACGCGCACACACAAGACACACGCATAGACGCGCACACACAAGACACACGCATAGACGCGCACACACAAGACACACGCATAGACGCGCACACACAAGACACACGCATAGACGCGCACACACAAGACACACGCATAGACGCGCACACACAAGACACACGCATAGACGCGCACACACAAGACACACGCATAGACGCGCACACACAAGACACACGCATAGACGCGCACACACAAGACACACGCATAGACGCGCACACACAAGACACACGCATAGACGCGCACACACAAGACACACGCATAGACGCGCACACACAAGACACACGCATAGACGCGCACACACAAGACACACGCATAGACGCGCACACACAAGACACACGCATAGACGCGCACACACAAGACACACGCATAGACGCGCACACACAAGACACACGCATAGACGCGCACACACAAGACACACGCATAGACGCGCACACACAAGACACACGCATAGACGCGCACACACAAGACACACGCATAGACGCGCACACACAAGACACACGCATAGACGCGCACACACAAGACACACGCATAGACGCGCACACACAAGACACACGCATAGACGCGCACACACAAGACACACGCATAGACGTGCACACACAAGACACACGCATAGACGCGCACACACAAGACACACGCATAGACGCGCGCACACAGACACACGCATAGATGCACACACGCATAGATGCGCGCGCGCACACACACACACACACAGACACACACACGCAAGCATGTGCACACACACACACACACATGCACATGCACGCACGCACACACATGCACATGCACGCACGCACACACATGCACATGCACGCACGCACACACATGCACATGCACGCACGCACACACATGCACATGCACGCACGCACACACATGCACATGCACGCACGCACACACATGCACATGCACGCACGCACACACATGCACATGCACGCACGCACACACATGCACATGCACGCACGCACACTCATGCACATGCACGCACGCACACACATGCACATGCACGCACGCACACACATGCACATGCACGCACGCACACACATGCACATGCACACACGCACACACATGCACATGCACGCACGCACACACATGCACATGCACGCACGCACACACACACATGCACGCACGCACACACATGCACGCACGCACATACATGCACATGCACAAGCACGCACATGCACGCACACACATACATGCACATGCACAAGCACGCACACACATACATGCACATGCACAAGCACGCACACACATACATGCACATGCACAAGCACGCACACACATACATGCACAAGCACGCACACACATACATGCACATGCACAAGCACGCACACACATACATGCACATGCACAAGCACGCACACACATACATGCACATGCACAAGCACGCACACACATACATGCACATGCACAAGCACGCACACACATACATGCACATGCACAAGCACGCACACACATACATGCACATGCACAAGCACGAATACATGCACATGCACAAGCACGCACACACATACATGCACATGCACAAGCACGCACACACATACATGCATACATGGACACACACGCTCACATGCCAACATGTACACATGCACACGCATACACACAAACCTACTCGCTTAACATACATGTGCGTGCGAGTGTGGATAACTGATAGCAAATCTCTGAAGGATGCACCACAGTCACTTCAAGGAAACAAAAGAGAGAAACAAGGGAAAGACGACAAGCTCCTTAGCAGTAGCTGATTGGTCTGAAACAGTGCACCTCTATCACGAAGTGTCATCCAGACGCAAATGAAGAAAACATCGAAGAACACCTCTTGGACAATTCTGAAAACATATCAAGTGTACCAGCTCACAAGACGATGATGAGCCATGGTAGTAACTACTACACTATATTCCCGGCACGTATGAGGCCGAGAAATAAAGCCCGAATTGTTTTTTGACTTGCCTTCCGAAGGAATGTCAAAGTGTTCCTAAACAAAAACAAGTACAGCCGTGATCAAAGGGGTTTGACAAGGCACCGCCGTTAACAAGACCGAGGGTCAGATCACAAATGCTGAAAATAGATCATATTAAGTCAGTCTCTCCCTTGGATATTTTGAGTTAGAAATGCTCATAATAGAGAGAAATCTTGATATATTATGTGCAAGTGAAACGTGGCTTCACCAAGATATGGCAAGTGCTTTTATAGATATCCCACATTTAGGGGATTATAGATGCGATGCAGAATGTAGGGGAGGAGTCTATATATGTATGGGATACTCCCAAAACAAATGAGATCTCTGCAACTGCAAAGAGTGCAGATGTGGAGGATATCAGGGTTAGCATACAATGCAATATGATTCTGTCATTCATTGTGGGCGCAGCTTATAGGCATCCTTATGGTTCCTCTGAATCTTTTGATTACTTATAAAAAGAAAGTTTGAGAAATGTTACTTGAATAATATCTATTCATCCTGGATAATCTAAATAATTATTCAAATAAGTCTAATACAAAGTTTTTAAAGATAATTAAGAAAAACAAATGATCACACGGTCAATAAACCAACATGGGTCACAGAAAACACTACTTCATCAATTGATGTAATAACAACTAAAAGAAGCTGACATTATGCATAAGAACAACATCCCATTCCATGTTGCCAATCACGAACTCATAATGGTGACGCTTAATTCAAAGAACTCAAAACAGCCACCAGTTAAAAAAGTTTCCGAGAATTAGCCAAGCACGACTCTCAGTTATTATGCCAACAAATAATTGCCAAGGAATCAACTCTTAGAAATTTTACAAATTTATAAATGTAAACAACAAGTAAGGGGCTTACTTTAGGTAGGTTTTAAAAAGACGGCAAAAGACTCCATTTTTTTCAAAAAAACTGCTAGACGACATCCTGCTCCCGGTTTAAACCAATTCATCAAGAGGGAGCCAAAAAAAAAAAAAAAAAAAAAGAAGGGTTCTTAAAGCCCCAAAAAAATTTTCCCACAATATGGCACTTCAGGCTAATTACAAACAAAAAAGAGGTGTTAAATCACTTATACAACGAGCCTAAAGTGATTATTATAGATATAAATTAACAGATTGTAAAAATGACACTGCTAAAACATGGAAGATAGTTAATAGACTTGTTGCAACAAAAATATTACAGAATAATCAAAAGTTCAGAATTACTGTAGTGTGCTTAGATTGTGTGTCATGATATTACTTGGTGTTAGTTACATTAAAGGACGTATTCGGTTTGGATATTTGTTTCGGGAAATCATTGGAGTTCTGAATTTCCTTTTTTTTTGCCCTTTGGAAGGCTATCCCTGGGAATCCACTGGGGTGGTTTACTCTGTCCAGCTTCCTCCCCTTTCAGAGGGGCTACGACATGGGCGCCTTTTTCAAAGCTTTTGCTACTGCCAAACAGTGAATGCAGCGGTCAGGAGAGTCGTATCTTCCCCATCAAAAAGGAAAAACTTGGGGCATCTCATGGGGAGAAAATTTTGGGATGCTCTTGAACTTTTTATTCCTCTTTGGTTCTTTTTCTTTCTTTTTTTTGCATAGCTGGAATCTCCTTTTTGGGGGGGGGGGGGGGGGGGGGGGGGGGGGGGGGGGAACGGGGGGGGGGGGGGGGGGGGAGGGGGGGGGGGGGGGGGGGGGGGGGGGGGGGGGGGGGGGGGGGGGGGGGGGGGGGGGGGGGGGGGGGGGGGGGGGGGGGGGGGGAAAAAAGGGGGGGGGGGGGGGGGGGGGGAAGGGGGGGGGGGGGGGGGGGGGGGGGGGGGGGGGGGGGGGGGGGGGGGGGGGGAAAGGGGGGGGGGGGGGGGGGGGGGGGGGGGGGGGGGGGGGGGGGGGGGGGGGGGGGGGGGGGGGGGGAGGGGGGGGGGGGGGGGGGGGGGGGGGGGGGGGGGGGGGGGGGGGGGGGGGGGGGGGGGGGGAAGGGGGGGGGGGAAAGGGGGAAGAAAAGGGGGGGGGAAGAAAAGGGGGGGGAAGGGGGGGTGGGGGGGGGGGGGGGGGGGGGGGGGGGGGGGGGGGGGGGGGGGGGGGGGGGGGGAGAGGGAGGGGGAGGGGGGGGGGGGGGGGAGGGGGGGGGGGTGGGGGGGGTGGGAAGGGGGGGGGGGGGGGGAGGGGGGGGGGCGGGGGGGGGGGGGAAAGGGGGGGCGGGGGGGGGGGTGTATGAGGGGAGGGGGGGGGGGAGGAAAGGAGGGGGGGGCGGGTGGGGGGGGGGGGAGGGGGAGGGGGGGGGAAAAAGGAGGGGGGGGGGGGGGGGGAGGTGAGTGGGGAGGGGACAGGGGGGGGGGGGGGGTGGGGGGGGGGGAGGGGGGGGGGGGGGTGGGGGGGGGGTTGGGGGGGGGCGAAGGGGGGAGGGGGGGGGGGAAAGGGGGGGGGGGGGATGGGGGGGGGGGGGGGGGGAAGGGGGGGGGGGGGGGGGGGAAGGGGGGGGGGAGAAAGGGGGGGGGGGGGGTCGGGGGGGGGGAAAAGGGAGGGAAAGGGGGGGGGGGGGGGGGGGGGGAGGGGGGGGGGAAAGGTGGAGGGGGGGGGGAAAAAGTGGGGGTGGAGAAAAGGGAAAGGGGGGGGGGGGGAAAGAGGGGGGGGGGGGGGGGGTGGGGGGAGGGGGGGGGGGGGGGGGGGGGGGAAGATGAGGGGGGGGGGGGGAGGGGGGGGAGGGGGAGGTGGGGGGGGGGGGGGGGGGGGGGGGGGGGGGAAGGGCGGGGGGGGGGGGGCGGGGGAGGAAGGGGGGGGGGGGGAAGGGGGGGGGGAAGGGGGGGGGCGAAGGGGTGGGGGGGGAATAAGGGGGGGGGGGGGGGGGGGGGGGTGGGGGGGCGAGGGGGGGGCGGAGGAAAAGGGAGGGGGGGGGGGCGGTGAAAAGAAGGGGTGAGGGGGGGGAAGGTGGGGGGGAAGCGGGGGGGGTGGGGGGGGGGGGAAGAAAGGGGGGGGGGGGAAAGGGGGGGGGGGGGGGGGGGGGAAGGGGGGGGGGGGGGGGGGGAAGGGGGGGAAAGGTGGGGGAGACGGGGAAGAAGGGGGGGGGGGAGGGGTGGGGGGGTGGGGGGGGGGGGGGGGGGGGGAAGAGAAAGGGCAGAGTGGGGAGGGGGTGGGGGGGGGGGGGGGGGGGGGGGGGGGGGGTGGTGGGAGGGGAAAGAAGGGGGGGGGGGGGTGGAAAAGGGGGGAAAGGAGAGGGGGGGGGAGGGGGGGTAGGGGGTGGAAAGGGGGGGGGGGGGGGGGGGAAAAGGGGGGGGGGGGGGTGGGGGAAAAAGGGGAAGATGAAGGGGGGGGGGGGGGGGGGGGGGGAATAGGGGGGAGGGAAAAGGGGGGAAAAAGGGGGGGGGGGAAAAGGGGGGGGGGGGGGGGGGGGGGGGTGGGGGGAAGGGGAGGGGGGGAAAAAGGGGGGGGGGGGGGGAAGGGGAGGGGGGGTTGGTGGGGGGGGGGCAAAAGGGGCGGGGGGGAAGGGGGGTGGAAGGGGGGGGGGAGGGAAGGGGGTGGGGGGGGGGGGGGCGGGGGGGGGGGGGGGGGGGGGGGCCCTGGGGGGGGGGGGGGGAAGGGGGGGGGGCGGGGGGGGGGGGGGGGGGGGGGTTGGGGGCCGGGGGGGGGGGGGGAGGGGGGGGGGGGGGGGAGGGGGTGCGGGGGGGGTGGGGGGGGGGGTGGGGGGGGGGAAGGGGGGGGGGGGGGGGGGGGGGGGGGAGGGGGGGGTCGGGGGGGGGGGGGTGGGGGGGGGTGAGGGGGGGGGGGGGGGGGGGGGGGGGGGGGGGATGGGGGGGGGGGGGGGGGGAAAAGGGGAAAAAAAGGGGGGGGGGGTGGGGGGAAGGGGGGGGGGGGGGGGGGGAAGGGGGGGGGGGGGGGGGGGGGGGGGGGGAAAGAGAGGAAGGAATAGGGCGGCCGAAAAGAGGAGGGGCGTCGGGGGGAGGGGCGGGGGGCGTGGAAGAGAAGGAAGGGAGCTGAAAGGGGGATTGGGGGGTGGGGGGAGGGCGGGGGGGGGTGCGGGAAGCGGGGGGGGGAATCGGTTTAAGAAGATAAGTGGGTCGGGGGTGGGGACCCGGGGAAGGGGGGGGGGGGTGAAGTGTATAGGGGGTATCCGGGGGGAATGTTCCTCCCCCTGGCTGATCGCTGACAGTGCCCCCTGTCTCCTGCCCCCGCTTTGCTCCCTCTCCTCCCCCGCTTTCGTATGGGCAGTGGACCTGACCCTGTCGCCCCCTCCCTACTTTTCCGCCTCTTAGGAGCCCCCCCTGCCCTTCGCCTAGAATGCAGACTAAGACCTCGGGTGCCTTCTGCATGGGGCCGCAAAGGTTGTGACCTGCCCCCTCGCACCTCCTTTTGTCTCCCCCGCCGAGCCCTAACCGAGCGGCAGGGGTTTTGTTCAGCCACGAGCAAACCCCTTATGACCTTAGGGGCCGCGGCTACGCCCGCCTTCTCCCTGGTTCGGCCCCATTGTTTCACCCCCTCCGAGCACCCCCCTTCCCCCAGGACCCACGTGCCGATGTCTATGAGGCAGGCCCTTGCGCCCCCTCCTCCTCTAAGCTCAAGGCATGATGCTTTCTTGGCATAGTCGGGAATCACTTCTGTTCGGCTCGTTGTGACCCTTTGTTCTTACCTTGTATAGCTTTGGCCCGTGTCCCTCTTTTCTATTTGCCATCTCCTCTTCTTTAACGCTAGGGTATCGATGGGCACACCTCAGTTAGTTTATTTGTGTGCTATTTTGTAATGTCTGTGCCTTGCTGACAGACACCTCATTTAGGCTAGGTTGTGGCAAAAGCTTAGGCCTGCTGGTGGTGGATTATTTTTTTTTTTCTTGCACTTGTAGCAGTGAAAGTGGGTCAGGGCACATAGGTTTTTCTTCTTAAGTAAAATGGGTGCCAACCCCGTTTACCCAGATAAGAAGGGCTAAGAAGAATAGTTTCTTCTTTGGTTTTGGGGTTCTTTCAGGGTCAAACATGAACTCTCCATAGTGCCTGGCCATGAGTGGTCTTCCCCTTTCGAAACTTCTCACCCTATTCGGGGAATCGCCCCCTCGCCACGTTGATATTCTTGTTTGGTTATCGTGTACTTTGTGATTCAGATCAACATCAAAACCGGAACCGAAACCTTGAAGCCAAGTGTAGCTACCGTTCGCTTGACTTCCTTTGTTTTGGGATTCTCAGTGGTGAGACACTCCTTCCTATCTTGTTTTTTAAGATCCTTTCTTAGTTTTCTACAGGGAATTTCTCTCTTAACCTACCATTTTGCATGTCTCTCGTTCTTCAGGTCACCTTTCCTCTTATCCCTCTCCTTTTTTCTCCCTTCTCTGGCTACACTATCTCTTTTTCTGTTCTTCAGGTTGGCTCTTTTCTTTTACATGGGGTCACGTGGTGTACGCTGGGGGGGGCTCCAACCATTTTTTGTGTCCAGTGTCTCCTCTTTGCTGCAGAGGTGCTAGCTTGGTCTTATTGGTGAATAAACAGTGTAAATCAATGCCGTGGTCTATCATCCAGGAAATTTTTTTCTCTGCATCTCCATATGCTTGCTTGACAGTCAACTGTTTGTTTGGTCTAAAGGTAGAGTACTATAGTTAGGTGGTCGGTGGTTGCTGTAGGTCGCGTCGTTGTTAGGTTTTATTGTCAAAGCCTTCAGGTTTTTAGATGGGATACCTTAAACTGTGGGAGGAAACGGCATAGGGTTGTCTTCTCCGCCCTAAGGGTACTTTCGCTGGTGGTGGTCGACGGTATCGGTTTCGCTAATTCGGGTATAGATACGTTGTGATAGACAGCCCCTCTTTCGTTCCTTCTCCGTTGGTTTTTTTGCTGGCCGCTTCTTTGGGTCACGTGATGCTTAGTTTTCCTTCTGGGTTTCTCTAAGCTCTGTGTCTCTCCCACTGTGGGTTTCTTCGACGTCTGACGAGAAGTGCCGTCGTTTGTTTGTCGGAGAGGGAATCAGAGGCTTTCCCTGGCTTGTGGCTCTGTGTCTGGTGTTGGTGGTTTTCTCCTTATTTTGGCCGGGATTGAGGCCAGCACGAGATTGTCCAAATGGCTGGATAATATTGATTATACAGACACGTTTGTAAGTCTTGTCAATCTATTTTGCAGCAGGCATTTCTGTGGCCAAAGTCATCCTCCTTGTCGTTTGCTTTGCATTGTCTTTGGCCACTAGAAGTCACGTATCTCGTTCTATTTTCAATTGATTGTATCCATCTGCCATGGTTTCTTGGGCCTTGTCACCAATTTGTCAAGACAGTCATCTCTCTTTCGCTCTTCAGTCTCCAGGGATTTCTTTTTATGAGGTGTTGTTTCATCCTCTCATCGCCCGACCACTCCCAAACCTCACGTATAGTTTCCAACACTAGCGGGCGGCATAGCTGTGGTGTTGTTTTTTCTTTTTAAAACCATATGTCTAATATCCTACAGGGTGTGGTTGCGAGAGGAATATAGCATACCTATATCGCCGTTATAACTGGCACTCCACCGGACACTTCTGTGATGGACGTTTGGCCAACGATCGGCCACTGATTGCTTCATAGCTTTGGACCTAGCCTCCCCTAAGACGAGACCCACCCATCCAGGCCGTAATTCTGTCCTAACCCGGGACAAGGTTTCAATCAGGCATTACCCGTTCTTGCTGGGAAATACGCGGATTCCAAAAGAAAGAGGCCTCACTCACCCTCTTCACCTTGCATCTTGTAATCTCGCTTCTGTGTTGTTTGGCTAGCTGCAGTGGCATACTCATTCCCGTCACACGGCATAATTCCTGTTCGCTCACCTACTTTAGGGCGACCTACCGTCTCACCCCCTTTTAAGCGCACAAGGCTGCCCACGCACGGCAAAACACCGTGGAGTATGCTCTGTTGAACCCTCTCTCGCTGTGCCGAGGGGGCGTGTCTGTAGTTCCATGAGACCATCGGATTGGCGGGTGACGATGCCCTTCCATCCTAACAAGATGGGCATCATCGTTTGGAACCTTTTGTCCTCTCCCTCTTTCTTTGAACTAGAAACACCCAGCCAATGAACCTATTTTCTCCTCATTGAGGGGGAGGGGAGAAGGTTTCCTGACTCGGTACACTAGATAGCGTTCCATTAGCTTGTTTCTTGTTTTATAGTTTATACTTGATGAATCCAAAAAAATGATATCGAATGGAAATGTCCCGTGAGCTTTTGAGATTTTACCCAGGTGTCGTTTTGAATACGATTAAGTTAACGTATGCAAAACCTCATGGTAATAAATTTCCAACTTTAATATCTATGAAGAGAACAATATTCATGTAAAATAAGAAACAACAAGAAACTACGAGAACTACCATTTTTAAAACTTTCCACACGTTCTTAGTTACCCTCTTTTTTTTGCTACTTTCCTGTTGTAAGTATCTTGTATTATTAGTGCCTCTCCGGAATAGCATAAAAAAGAGTGGTGGGTGTTTTTTCCACTTTTCATTCCTTTATTATGACGTGTGCAATTCCACCCACCCACTCAACTTAATTAATTTATTTAAACTCCTAAAATCTGAAAATAAAAAATTATACTGTTAGTATATTTAAATATACATAGTATTATTGACTGAACTTTTTTTTTCTCTTCTCGGGAACTAAAAAAAATAAAAAATATCTAAAAATCTTTTGTATTTCAGTTACAACTTCAATTGATTATTGTTGCGACCCGTGATACCAACTTGTGAAACAATGTATCAGTGTTAGGGATTTCGGCTGGGGACCGTCTGGCGTCCGGGGGGCATGGTTGGTATAGAAAAAATTTCTTAAGCCCTTTCAAGTTACCTTTCAGTGAATTGGTTTGCCTCCTCCACAGGAAAATACTTAATTCTTAATATCACGGCCCATGTTTTTCACCCATTAATTCCCAAAATTACTTTAGTTAAAGATGGCCGGATGAGTCTTTGTTAACCAAAATGCACAATCTATGATAAATCAGAATAAAAACACTTGTATCTTCAGTGGTAGTCGCCGAAACACTATCAGTCAAAGTCCTTTAAACCAACCACCGATAAACTATGTCGACAACTTCCATAGGACTAGTAATCTAAGAGGTTAATTTACCTAATCCACCAATACATCTCCGCTGCTGTCAACCTTGCAACAGCAATTAACTTTGGGAATATCCGTTTATACGTACATAGCTATTTCGTCTGTTTAATTAACTCTGGCTCACGAACACAAATGCTATAATTCACAATATATTCAAGGTTTGATAAAAGTGGCTACTAAAGCGTAAGTAACACAACCCTGTGTCCAGACAGACCGGGTAAACCTCTCTCTTACACTGAAACACCCTCCCCCCCCCCCCCAAATGCACTGTTTCCGTACCCAGACTATATTGAGGCACCGCCGAACACCAAAAATCACACATGAACCCCATTTTGTATTTGGAGATCAACGTTACCTACATAATAATAAGAAATATCAGAATATAATACATTCACAAAAAAACAAAATTTATTGGTGCATTCTCTTGAATTTTCACTCTGTACCTTTGAAGGTTTCAATAACTATATGATAATTTGGCTATTACTTATGGTATTACATTTAATTCGATGTGTATCTTATATTTAATATTACCTGATTGTTTTTAAATATCTACTTCTTTGTTGTAATAAGAATAAGCATTTGAAAACAAATGGAACTACACCAATCCCCTTTTTATAGGATGATGGGACGGGTTATCTGGTGTGTGGTGTTGGTTTCGCGAGGTCGTAGTGGTACACGCGGGTCGACGTCGCTGACCACTGTGCCGACACGAGAGCCAGGTGCACCGTGGCTACCAGGCGAGTCAGTAAGACGCTCATACAAGCGGCCCGATAGGACGAGGAGCGACAGGCGCCGTCGTGGCATCTACCACTCCTAAGGAGCCTGACTATCCCCAGGAGCCCTTCTTCTGTGTCTGGTTAACCATCTCGGACTGGTCATCGCCGTGATACGGGCGCTTGTGCTAGGAGAGACCCTCACCCCATCTGGCCAAACCGAAAGACGGGGGCGAGCCGCGCGTCTCAGACGCAGCTCCCGATACCTGGAGGGCCTTCGGGCCTGTTTGGCGCTAGGGGCTTAGTGGTGTGAGACCGCGCGTTTCCACCTTGCCCGCCGAGACGACCTCATATAGTGAACAGGATTTGGTGGGGCAAAGTGGCGCGAGGAGTCACACCCCTTACAGCGGGACGGGCGGGACGGAGGCGGGAACAGAGAAGGCGAGGCAAACGAGTGACGCTCGACATTGCGTAGCGGGCGCCCCCTGGTCGGTAAAAATTGAGCAGGGAGTAGTGCAGCCGAACGAGGATGCCAAGGGAGACTTTGGGGAATAAGAGACGTGGAATACCGACGTGGCAGCCAAGGGAGACTAGAAAGTAGGCATCCATGAACGCAGGGGCCGGTGAGCCAATAAGCATGGGAAGCCGGCGGATGCCCCCACGCCATTGATTAACCCCAGACAATCACACAGGCACCGACGTGCACGGGAAGGAGCATGTCAGAGGAGTTCGTAACGTAGAGATTGTGGGCACTCACGAGAGGTCGCCGCACACTCGAACTCAACAGGATAGACGTGCCCTCCTCCACACCCCTCACACCACGGGCGCCCTCCAATCACCCGGACGCAGGGCCCCTCGACCTTGGCTCCCTAAGTGACTTCTAAACAGCTCGGCCAGGCTTGGACGTGATGCAGGCGACCCTGCAGGTCTCGGCGGTATGAGGCGAGACCGAAGGTATTGCAATATTGAAAGGTGGCTTGCGCGGCGGAGCGCGCGACCGGAGAGCGGAGCGCGGGGCGCCAGCAGAGCGCGCCCGCGACAGGACCTCAAGACTGCACTTGTTGCGAAGATTAAACTGAATCCGAGTTATGCCATAGGAGACCGTAGGGCAGCCCGTTGAAGAAGAGTGACCCGAGGCGCGCGCTGACGACGAGCGCGGTGGCGCCCGCCCGCAATCCCTCCCCGTCCCTACCTGACCGGAGCCGGTGGCGCGACCGGCGCGCGCGCAGAGTCGGAGCCGCGAGGGCCCCCGGTGGTCCTCGGCAGACGCGCCCTACACAGCGATCCCTGTCCCCACTCGGCCTCTGCGACCCGGGCGTAGTCAGGACGCTCCCCACCGAAGCTGGCACTACGGCGCAGGCAGCTGCGCGCGCAGCACAAAGGGGACGGGAGAGCAGGCGCGCAGTCCGGACGCGCAATCTCTCGCGCGGGTTCCAGGGTAATCATGGAGCAACTACGAGTCTGTACTAGCACTTAGAGGCGCCGGCGCAAAGAGAACCCCGAAAGACACTGCTCGATGGGTGGGCGACGCAGAGAGCGAGAATTCGTAGCAGCGGGAGCACAAGGGGAAGAGCGCGACGCCATAAGAACAACGGAGGAGACGGAGACGAGAGGCAGCGACGGTCGCGGACGCAAAGGGGGACGTTGGTCAGCGAAAACGAGAGCTGACACACCGGAGCGCGGAGAGGGCCAAAGCGGGACGTAGGGTCACGGGAGAGAGAGCGCAGAGAGCCCTAAGGGGGAAGAGGCGAACGTTGTAGTAGCGTAGAGTCAGCGGAAGTCCGTGAATCGGTGAGTCTAAGAGGAGAGCGAAGGGAGAGCTGCCCGTGTATAACAACAGGAGGCGAAATGGCGAGGTGAGACTGGCAGGGAAAACCGGAGCTAGCTAAGCCACGGCGAGAGCAGAACAGGGACAGAGCGAGCAGCCGTAGAGGGGAGGAGAGTAGGAGGGAGAAGAGGGCGAACCAGCGCAAACGCTACGACATGGGGAGTCAAAAGGAGCGCGCGTGCAAGCAGAGATCAAGGGGGGGAGAGCGCGTCCCGCGCCGGGCCCCCCGAAGAGGTAAAGCGGCGCACATCATTACACGAGGTACGGCTGACCTCGGAGCGGTCACCAGGTTAGCCGAACGATGAGACGCCGAGCGCGGAAGCTTGAAAGCGAGCAACCACCGCAAGGGAGGATTACCTCGCACGGGGGCAGTAGAGATGCGACAAGGGAGTGAGCGGAGAGAGACGTGAAGTTATCTGGTTAGGGCTAGATAGACACAGAGTCAGCTCCCACCGATGATAGTGAGAATAGCGAGCTGCCTCCCAGGAAGCGTGATTAGTCAGCCGAAAGAGTAGGTCAGCCCAGGAGGGCAAAAGTAGGCCAAAGCGAGTATGTAACTAGCAGAGGGGAGTAGAGGACTCACACAAAGAAGGAGACAAGGCGGGGTCTATACCGGGCAAGCTAATGTGTTAGGACGCTGTTGCCCAGGGGGGCTGGCGGTCAAATGGCCGATCGAGAGAGAGTCCGGGACGAAATGCAAAAGTGCGGAGAGACCTAAGGGCGATAACAGGGAAAGCACGCCCATCGGTGGGCTCATTGAAAACATAGCGGAGGCCAGCAAGAGCGGAAATTGTAAGCAGACGAAGCCGAAGGCAACTGGTACGAGACGCAACGCAAGCCGGTGGGATGCGCGGCTGGACGAGCCCTGCTGCGAGAGAACGGCGCGCAGCGGCGAGGTAGACTCCCAAGAACACAGCCAACCCACAAAACGGCTGGCCCCGTACTCTATTTACACATGGTCCAATCGGCAAAAGTCACATGGGGGGGGGTTAAGAGGATGGTGGGCGGGGCGAGCAGCGCTCATCTCGCGGCGAGTAGCAGGCGCCTAGACAAAAATCCAATCCAGCTCTCACAATACCCCGACCCGGAACCTCGGGCCCACCCGTGAGGCGTGTAGTGCGAGCAGTCGAAGGATCCACTTAAGGGACGGAGTCGAAGCGAGCTCCGGAAGGGACAGCATGGATGAGCGATCCTAGACGAAGCGAGACGGAGATTGGCATGTGTTCCCGTCGTGTAAGTCCAGCCCACTCAGAGGCGAGAGCGCGAGACGAGCGACGGCAGATGGACGAGGCTAGGAGCCGTAGAAGAGGCGTTAACGAAAAGAGCACCGGCGAGAAGAAGAGCAGAGAGAGACGAGACCGCACATACGATGAAGTGCGGATAACGGGGACCTCCGTCAGGGTTATTACAAATAGAGACGGTAACAGGACAGGCGCTAAAGGGAAGGGCGAAGCTATACAGCCGATCCAAGGCGAGCCAGATAGCGCGCATGCCCTACCCGGTTAAGGACTAGGCACCACCCGAAACATAGGTGGCGCAGCGAGCGGTAATAACGACACTAAGCGATCCCTGCGTCAAGATGAGATCAGGGGAAGAGGCGCCTGTGTGAAGGTAGATGTTAGCGTGAGCGATGTGAAGACGTGGGGCCAGATCAAGGAGACGTGAGCTACGGCACAGCGCAGACGAGACACGGCGGGGTGGGATGAGGAGCGCGAGGCGAGCGCGCAGTGGACAACACGGCGCAGAGTACAAGAACAGCTCCGCTGTAACAGACGGCGACCGAGATATACCGAGGCAATCCAAGAGGCGGTAATAACTCTCAAGGCTGTGAGCGGGGGGCATGGCTCGCGCTCGGAGTACCATCCGCCCCGTCCACCGAGCGTGCGCCCCTCCCCGCGGCCCCCCCGCTCACCACCAGCACGTCCAAAGGTGGACAGGCTGCGATATGTGATGAGAAAGCCAGCCGTAGAGCATCTCAGACGTCGTAGCCGGGTCACTCACCACAAAAGAACATACGGAGTCGGGAGGAGAAGCGCGGAGAGCCCCCCCGTGCGACGGGGAGAAGGCGGCCGGCAACGTATCGTACGCACCGGACGGGCGGTGATGAACCGAGCGAGCTGGGGTGGCACTGCGCCGAGAAACCGCCGGCAGTAATCTTCTCCCCGAACCCCACTTCGATCTGTACGTAATCCGCGACGGCGCAGTTTTTAGTCGCCGCCATGGCTGGCGGGTGACGGTGGCAAGGGCGAGGGGGCGCGCACGGGATCGAACTGAAGACGGGCTACAGCGAAACCGCATAAGAACGATGAGACCGCGACAGCGGAAAGGTAGTAGAAGACCAGAACAAATTACGCAGACGTCGAAAAGGAAGCGCTGAAGTGTTGTGGCAACAAAACACAGCAAAGGAACACCCAGCTGTTACCAAAAGAGGCGTAAGAGGAAATGCAAAGCAGTGCAACTCACCCCGTAGGGAGGGAGCTGGTGAAGTTGGGAGCGCTTCGAGAGACAGGGGTAGATTCAGACAATAGTAGAACGATCCATGACGAGAGACTGTGACAGTTGCGGTTCTGGAGTCGCCAAGGCTTCATCTTACAGCCAGGGTACAACGCAGTGCACAGTCAAGAGCTGCATAAGCGAACGATCGACCAGAGAGGCCTCGATGAGCGCGGCCTAGGGGATACTGGCACGATCCACGGCTGTGGAGTAGCTGAGACTAGTCACGGGAAGCGAGACATGGCCCAAGAGTACAGAGGGAAAGATAGGAAGAGAGCGATATAGACCAACACTCGCGATAAAACCAATCAAACCCAGGGGGCGCGGACGGGCGCCGTAGCTACGAGGGAAGAGACCAGAAGCGTCGTTTTGAGTGGAATGCCTAGCTAACGCAAGCCAACGGGAGGGTCCATGAGACCCAGGTGGACACTGGAGCGAGATCCGTAAGGAGTCGACAGCGAGACGGCGAGCACGAAGAAGAGGCGGTGGAAGGGGCGGGGAGGGTCGAGTGGTGTGGGAGGCTAAGCGTGCAGAGGGGGGTGCTGTGGCGGGGGGAACGAAGGGATGGGGGTGTTGGCCGCGAAGCGTGCAGGGTGGAGGGGGCGGGGTGGAGTGCGGGTGGGGGAGGGAGTGGAGGAGACGACCAGGTGCGCGCCAACAAACGAGGACGCGGAGGGCGCCCTTAGCGCTGAGCACCATACGAGGGCCCTGACAGTAGGCGAACAGCTTCACGTCCACCCAACCGGGTAAGATTGACAGATACCCATGCGCCGCGATGTACGCTAAACTGTGCAAGGTCGAATAGGAAAGGGCGCCGCAATAGCGCGTCACAACGCGCGCACGACTCGAGCATCCAAGTTGAGAGAGCACGAGAGTGCAGCAGGGGACAGCTTCTACCGGGCGCTTGCCGGGAAACATCGCAGCAGTGTGAGCGCGCACCGGGGAGCCTAAACGCGGCAGAATACCAGGGGGCGGGGGACAGGCGGAGGTAGCGGCAGACCGGGGACAGGAGGGTAAACACAGCGGTCGCCGCTGGGGCGGAAGTTCCGCGCAGCACGGCGGCGAGAGGCCCTCGTGAGCTCCCATCGGAGACCCGTCGCTCGCCCTCTTCCGCCCCACCCTCATCCCCACCTCCCGCCTCACTCCCTTCCCCCCCAATCTACTCCCACATCCCCCCCCCCCCACCCCCCCCCCCCCCCGGCGAGCCACCGGCAGGCAACGTTCTGCGACAGGAGCCACAAAATCTAATATGCTCGCCATCCGCAACAGTAGCCTACGGGGAGTTCTCCAGCGCCCTAGCAACTCCCCAAAAGACCGGCGCCGCCAGCACACATCCTCACACCGCTCAGCACACCAACGAACAAGCGAGAGACAGCAGAGAACACCGGGCGAGCTCTCACGGAGATAGAGAGCAGCGAGCACGCGCGAATTGGGCGCAAGGGCAGCGACGAGAGAGACACACACGAAGGGCGAGACATACGAGAGAGCGCAGTCACGAGACGCATGCCAGAGCAGTAGCAGAGCGTCCGACGCGAGCCTTCGGACGCGAGACGCGCGCCAGCAGCCTTGGAGCGCTTGCCCGGCTCGCGCGTCGACCCTGAGACACAGGGGCGACAGTCAGCTATCCCGTCTTCTCGATCCCGTCTCTCTATCTCTCTCCTTTCCTGTCGCTCTTCCTTATCCTCCGTCTCTCTCTCATCTCCTCTCTCTCTTCTCTCTCTCCTCCCGCCTCTCTCGCTCTCTCTCTCTCTCTCTCTTCCTCTCTTATCTCTCTCTCCCCGTCGTCTCTCTCCTCTCTTCTTCTCTCCTCGTCTCTCTCTCTTCTCTCTCTCTCTCTCTCTTCTCTCTCCCCTGTCTCTCTCTCTCGCTCCTCCACGTCTCTCTTCTCTCCTCTCTCCGTCCACTCTATCTTCTCTCTCTTTCCCCGCTTCTACTCTCTCTCTCTCCTCTCGCTTTCCCCGTCTCTCTCTCTCTCTCTCTCTCTCCCCGTCGTCTCTCTCCTCTATCTCTCTCTCCCCCCTCCTATTCACTGTTCCCGTCATCTCTCTTCTCACTCTCTCCCCGTCTCTCTCTCTCCTCTTCTCTCTCCCCGTCTCTCTCTCTCTCCTCTCTCTCTCCCGTCTCTCTCCTCCTCTCTCACCTTCACCGGTCTCTTCTCTCTCTATTCTCTCTCTCCCCGTCTCTCTCTCTCTCTCTCTCTCTCCGTCTCTCTCTCTCTCTCTCTCTCTCCTCCCCGTCTCTCTCTCTCTCTCTCTACCTCTCCCGTCTCCTCTCTCTCTACTCTCTCTCTCCCTTCTCTCTCTCCTCTCTCTCTCTCTCCGTCTCTCTCTCTCTATCTCTCTATCTACCTGTCTCTCTCTTCTCTCTCTCTCTCTCCCCCGTCTCTCTCTCTCTCTCTCATCTCTCCCCCGTCTCTTCTCTCTCTATCTCTCTCCCCGTCCTCTCTCTCTCTCTCTCTCTCTTCCCCCGTTCCGCTCTCTCTCTCTCTCCCCGTCTCTCTCTCTCTCTTTCTCTCTTCCCCTCGTCTCTTCTCTCTCTCTCTTCCCCCGTCTCTCTTCTCTCTCTCTCCCCGTCTCTCTCTATCTCTCATCTCCCGTTCTCCTCTCTCTCTCTCTCTCCCGTCTCTCTCTCTCTCTCTCTCCCGTCTCTTCTCTCTCTCTCTCCTCTCTCTCTCTCCCCGTCTCTCTATATCTCTCTCTCTCCCCGTCTCTCTCTCTCTCTCTCTCCCGTTCTCTCTCTCTCTCTCTCCCCGTCTCTCGCTCTCTCTCTCTCCCCGTCTCTCTCTCTCTCTCTCTCTCCCCGTCTCTCTCTCTCTCTCTCTCTCTCCCCGTCTCTCTCTCTCTCTCTCTCTCTCTCCCCGTCTCTCTCTCTCTCTCTCTCTCTCCCCGTCTCTCTCTCTCTCTCTCTCTCCCCGTCTCTCTCTCTCTCTCTCTCCCCGTCTCTCTCTCTCTCTCTCTCTCCCCGTCTCTCTCTCTCTCTCTCCCCCCGTCTCTCTCTCTCTCTCTCCCCCGTCTCTCTCTCTCTCTCTCCCCGTCTCTCTCTCTCTCTCCCCGTCTCTCTCTCTCTCTCTCTCCCCGTCTCTCTCTCTCTCTCTCTCTCCCCGTCTCTCTCTCTCTCTCCCCGTCTCTCTCTCTCTCTCCCCGTCTCTCTCTCTCTCTCCCCGTCTCTCTCTCTCTCTCCCCGTCTCTCTCTCTCTCTCCCCGTCTCTCTCTCTCTCTCCCCGTCTCTCTCTCTCTCCCCGTCTCTCTCTCTCTCTCCCCGTCTCTCTCTCTCTCTCCCGTCTCTCTCTCTCTCTCTCCCCGTCTCTCTCTCTCTCTCTCTCCCCGTCTCTCTCTCTCTCTCTCCCCGTCTCTCTCTCTCTCTCCCCGTCTCTCTCTCTCTCTCTCCCCGTGTCTCTCTCTCTCTCCCCGTGTTTCTCTCTCTCTCTGTCTCTCTCTCATTCTTTTCATCTCAAACTTCAAATCGTCTCGCGGTCTACTCACCAACCCGAAGAAGCCCAGCAGAATTAGGAGGAGGCGGAGGCATTTATTCGTTTTATTACGAATTCTCGTCAATATTTCCTGAAAATCAACATATTTCAAATCAAAGGATTATACTCAGAATAACGTTAACGAATAATTTAAATCTTTATGTCAACCAAAAATAACCATAAGATACCATTAGTGTTCAGTCCCATTGATAACCAAAAATATTCATGTTTGAAACGCACATTTATTGTATAATCTATACACGATTCTACGGATTAGCTTTTAATTCACTGAAATGTAATCTATGCACTTAACGATTATAAAAGCAAAGTTGAATCTATGAACAAAAACGTTAAAACTCTCTTAAAGGGAAGAGTTTCTTAACCAGGGTATACATACTCCTTGGGGGCATGGGACTCTTTATGATACATAAATTCACATCTCGGTACATTATTGAAAAGAAAACACGGTTATTTCTTATTTTGAAACCAATCTGAAATAATTAACCTTCTCTTTACACACACACACGTATATGCATATACGTGTGTATATGTATACATACACATACCTATACCTATACCCATATCAACCACAAACATATGCATCTCCTATACCTATACCTATACCACCCACCCCACACACACGCATACATAACTATACCTATACCCCCCCCAAAAAAAAAAAAAAAAAAAAAAAAAAAAAACAACAATGCAAAGACCAGATTTATTGATGGAATCCACCTGGAATCCATCTTCAGGACAGACGAGGAAAGGAAGAGGAGAGAGAGATAGAGAGAGATAGAGAGAGAGAGAGAGAAAGAGAGAGATAGAGAGAGAGAGAAAGAGAGAGATAGAGAGAGATTAGAGAGAGAGAGATAGAGAGAGCTAGAGGGGGGGGGAGGGGAGTGGAAAGAGAGACGCTTAGGAGAGAGAGAAAGAGTGAGAGGAGTGCGAGAGAAAGAGAAAGATAGAGAGAGAGAGAAAGAGGAAAGATAGCAGGAGAGAGAAGAGAAAGATAGAGAGAGAGAGCAAGAGAGCAGATAGAAGAGAGAGAGAAAAGAGAGAGATAGGAGAGAGAGAAAGATGAGAGATAGAGAGAGAGAGAAAGAGAGAGATGAGAGAGAGAGAAAGTTGAGAAGATAGTGAGAGGAGAGAAGTAGGAGAGATAGAGAGATGAGAGATAAGAGAGAGAGATAGGAGAGAGAGAGAGAGAACAGAGATGATGAATAGATCAAGAGAGAGGAGAAAGAGATAGAGAGCAGAGCTGAGAGAAAGGATAGAGAGAGAGAGAGAAAGACGATAGGATGAGAGAGAAAGAGAGAGATAGGAGCAGAGAGGCGTGACGCAGGAGAGAGAAAGAGAGAGATAGAGAGAGATGAGAGAAAGAGGAGAGATAGAGAGACGAGAGAGAGAAGTGATAGGAGATGGAGAGAGAAGGAGATAGAGAGAGAGGAGAGACAAAGAGATAGATGAGAGAGAGAGGAAAGAGATAGAGAGATAGAGAGAGGAAAAGAAGATAGAGAGAAGATAGAGAACGAGATGTGAGAGAGAGAGAAGAGATAGTGAGAGGAGAGAAAGAGCTAGAGAGAGAGAGAGAAAGAGCTAGAGAGAGAGAGAAAGAGATAGAGAGCGAGAGAGAGAAGAGATAGAGAGAGAGAGAGAAAGAGATAGAGAGAGAGAGAGAAAGAGATTAGAAGTGAGAGAGAGAAAGTGATTAGAATGAGAGAGAGATTAGTGGATAGATGAGAGAGAGAGAAAGAGAGATAGAGATGAGAGAGAGGAAAGAGATAGAGAGAGAGTGAGAAAGAGATAGAGTGAGAGAGAGAAAGAGTAGAGAGAGCGAGAGAGAGATAGGAGAGAGAGAGAGATAAGAGATAGAGAGAGAGAGCGAAAGAGATAGAGAGGAGAGAGAGAAAGAGATAGAGAGAGATGAGAGAATGAGAATAGAGCATAGAAGAGGAGATGAGAGAAAGAGATAGGACGAGAGAGGAGAAAAGAGATAGAGAGAGAGAGAGAAAAGAGATTTAGAGAGGAGGAGAGAGAAAGAATAGGATGCGGTGATGAGAGGAAAGAAGAAAGAGAGAGATCAGCGAGAGAAGAGAGTAAGAGATAGAGACGAGAGAGGAGAAAGAAGATAGACGAGAGAGAGAGAAAGAGATGAGAGAGAGAGAGAACAGACGATAGAGTTAGAGAGTTGAAAGAGCTAGACGAGAGAGAGAGATAGAGATAGAGATGAGATGAGAGAAGAAAGCGATAGAGAGAGAGAGAGAAAGAGATAGAGAAGAAGAGAGAGAAAGAGAAGAGATGAGCATGAGTGAAGAGATTAGAGAGAGATGGAGAGAGTGAAAGGTGACTGACAGACAGACAGACAGAGAGGGGGGAGACTGACTGACAGACAGACAGACAGAGAGGGGGAGGACTGACAGACAGACAGACAGAGAGGGGGAGACTGACTGACAGACAGACAGACAGAGAGGGGGAGACTGACTGACAGACAGACAGACAGAGAGGGGGAGACTGACTGACAGACAGACAGACAGAGAGGGGGAGACTGACTGACAGACAGACAGAGAGGGGGAGACTGACTGACAGACAGACAGACAGAGAGGGGGAGACTGACTGACAGACAGACAGACAGAGAGGGGGAGACTGATGACAGACAGACAGACAGAGAGGGGGAGATGACTGACAGACAGACAGACAGAGAGGGGGAGACTGACTGACAGACAGACAGACAGAGAGGGGGAGACTGACTGACAGACAGACAGACAGAGAGGGGGAGACTGACTGACAGACAGACAGACAGAGAGGGGAGACTGACTGACAGACAGACAGACAGAGAGGGGGAGACTGACTGACAGACAGACAGACAGAGAGGGGGAGACTGACTGACAGACAGACAGACAGAGAGGGGGAGACTGACTGACAGACAGACAGACAGAGAGGGGGAGACTGACTGACAGACAGACAGACAGAGAGGGGGAGACTGACAGACAGACAGACAGACAGAGAGGGGGAGACTGACAGACAGACAGACAGACAGAGAGGGGGAGACTGACAGACAGACAGACAGACAGAGAGGGGGAGACTGACAGACAGACAGACAGAGAGGGGGAGACTGACAGACAGACAGACAGAGAGGGGGAGACTGACAGACAGACAGACAGAGAGGGGGAGACTGACAGACAGACAGACAGAGAGGGGGAGACTGACAGACAGACAGTCAGAGAGGGGGAGACTGACAGACAGACAGACAGAGAGGGGGAGACTGACAGACAGACAGTCAGAGAGGGGGAGACTGACAGACAGACAGACAGAGAGGGGGAGACTGACAGACAGAGAGGGGGAGACTGACAGACAGACAGACAGACAGAGAGGGGGAGACTGACAGACAGACAGACAGAGAGGGGGAGACCGACAGACAGACAGAGAGGGGGAGACCGACAGACAGAGAGAGAGGGGGAGACAGACAGACAGAGAGAGCGAGATCTTATCTTGCCGTGCCTACTGAGGTGAAGACAGTTTCCCAGAGTCACGACAACTTAGCTTGTTGAAAGGGGGTTTGAAAGGCTCAAGGAACATATAGCTACGGTGCCATTCAGAGCTTATTTTTGTCATTTTCCGGTAAATATGAGGCCGCTGCAGCTTTACCAGTATTAATTCCTACTCGATATTTAATGCTTTACAAGATGGCGGTGTCCATTTTGCTCTATCTCCGTGCGGCGCTCTCGGGGAAGTACGCTGTTTTTCTTCACCTTAAGTCAGCTTTAGACATTACAAACAGAGAAGTTATCCTAGAACAATTAGCAAGCTTTGACATCCGGGGTAAAGTATTGAGCTGGATTAGAATGTATCTGTCGAACAGATATACAAGTGTCTTGTTAAAGGGAGCGAGAGGTTCCACTTCATAAACCTTTGAACTTGGGACGCCACCAGGAGGAGTTCTCAGCCCTATGCTGTTCTGTGTCGTTATGCACAATGGGGATGGTGAATCCATTTTATGCTATGTTGATGACGTGTGTCAGAGCATGATCATAAGAGAGGATACAAAAAATTCCCGACACTCACAATAAGGGAAAGAACACACAATTTATAAGCAATGATGTATATGTGACGGATCCATACAGTCTGGATATAAAGCTGGTTGTGCTTGCCCTGTATACAAAAATGGCTCACTACAACTTCAAGTTAATATGAGAGTGCAAAATTGGTTCAGCAGGTATACTCCTTGCAACGGAATTCTCAATGTCTCGGAGCTCTTTTCTTCAATTTCGTCTATTGAAGAAAATCACTTTTCGGCATTTGGGGCACTTGATGATAAATAATAATAATGTAATATTTTCTAATATCCAGTATAGGGCTTTAAAATCACCTGGAATCAACGCAACACTTAAAGGTTATTGTTCAGAATTTAAATAATTACCAAAACACGTAAAAGCAGTATAACAAAACTAATGGAAAGCATTGTATACGTGAATTAGGAAAAATCGGACGCTCAAAATTACAAAATCTTTGTCACAAGCGCGTAGCAACACAAATTACTTGATAGATCGCATCACGTTTGTTTTGGTCCTCGCAAGGTAAACACGATGGGGACTTAAAAATGAAGGGTTGATCTTCTCACTTATCTGTCATGTATCTCCTTTTCGGTTTGCGCACCTTTTGCCATGGATGAAAAAAGTCTTAGTTTTCGTCAAAGTATCCACACCATACACTTTGAAAATATAATCCTAATTGTTCTTAGGATGAGGTTCATGTGTTTATTAAGTTGACTTTTACCGCATACCTAATACTTACACAAATGCACTGGCTTTCGTGCCTGCCGGCGCTGAGAGAGAACGCTTGCGTATTGCAAGGCTTCGCTTATGAAGTCCTTAACGATTCATTTAAGCGTAAGTCCAGCCTATATATCAACAGAACACTGGAAACGCTTAGGCCACGGTTATCGCCGATTTCATCCCCTATCAGTTTCCGTGTGCAGTTGCCGGGCCAGACAATTGGATATTACATTAAGTTTCAAGACGAGTTGAGTAAAACACAGTTTGAACGTGCGAGCAACATTTAGCATTTATAAGGAACCCTGTTCTACAGCACATGTACAGACCCCGAACATTCCATTAAGATCAACAGTTACGCGTGTATTTTGCAAATATTTTCCGAATCTTTAACGAAAATAATAGTAAGTACTAACCACAGCCATGGTGCCTTCTTTCTTAAAAGGTATGCTTGATCAACTATGACGCGATTTCTTCACTGACCCGAAGTATTGGAGCGCAATGAGTTCTCGCCGATGCCTTTCCCTCTGTCACCTTTCTGGAGCAAATGATTACGCCGGAAAATCCTCAAACAATGAGAAAGGAGCATAAAAGATAATGTTTATTGTGTTCTCAAGAGATGGCGTAGGCAAGCGTACGCTTTCGTTAATTTTCATTCTTATCTTACATTTGATTTGCGTCCACCGATATTTTTACCGCTTATTAATGGCATTATGGAATAGTCAGCAGTATAATCAAACAAAATATGATTAATACAAAAACTCGAAGACAATCGTATTTCGATTGACCCTCTTCTAGTTTATCGCATCATCAAAAGATGGCGTGGACTGACGCCGATGAAAGGGGGAGCTAGCCTAAACCTTACACATATATACTTCCTTCCGAACAAGCTGATTGGTAACTACTATTTTACGTTATGTTTTCTCCTCTATCACATCGTAGTGTATGATTATTCCACAATAATAGGAGAAATTCAGTCAATCTACGTATTCATAAACCTTAGTAACAATCCTATATACGACACTTCATCCGGTCCCAAAATGAGGTCACATTAATGAAAAAAAGGAATATTACCTAAACACCTCAAGAGAAGCTTACAACACATAACATATTATGGTATACAATCTAAATCATATTCTTACATTCTTAGCTTACAAACAATCTTAATACCACTTCTATACTACTATTCGAAATTACCAGTAATTAATTCATTTATCAAATAAATATAAAATTAATAATAATTTGAGGGTGAGGGTGAAGGCGTGAAAAAACATCCATTTGACTACTGGTTTTTCTTTTCCTTTTTTCACACGGATGATTTCATTTATTATTTTATTTATTTCTTACTTTCGAAGCAATATGTACCCCCCCCCCCCCATTCCCCATCGCCAATGCAGCGTATTCATTCACAACTACATTTATTCATACTCGGCTAAAACACAAGCGATCGACATCACTCACTAGTCGAGTGGAATGCGAAGGCCTGTGATTCACCGACATCTAAGCGCTCTAGCTATCAACGAAACCGTAAACATCTTCATCTTCCAGGGAGATTTGTTGTAAAACTTCACGTACGAAATGCAGATGTAAAGTTGTTTAACGAAATGCAATCGCCAAAAGTCTTTTGGTAATCTTCACTGCCACGTCATTATGATCAAAATCCTCCGTGGTAGGTATTTCACAG
>NC_061830.1:13956191-13958691 GCF_019202785.1 Penaeus chinensis
ATGTATATATAGATATGTATATATATGTATACACATATATATTAATATACATATATATATATATATATATATATATATATATATATATATATATAGAGAGAGAGAGAGAGAGAGAGAGATAGAGAGATTGATATAGTTATATGTATATGCATATATATATATATATATACTGTATATATATATATATATATATAGATATATGCATACATATGTACATATATAATAATAATAATAATAATAATAATAATAATAATGATAATAATAATAATAATAATAATAATGATAATAATAATAATAATAATAATAATAATGATAGTAATAATAATAATATTAATAATAATAATAATGATGATAGAGATAATAATATTAATTGTGATAATGATAACAACATTATAATAATATTCATAATAATGATAATAATAAAGATAATCGAGCAAATAATGATAATGATAACAGTATAAACAACATCCGGACGGTGGCGCTCCGCACATCTGTCCCTGGCTGAACAAAGGCTGCGAATTGCCGTCGCTGCCTCCTGAGTACACCTTATCACAGGAAGCAGCCACTTCGCACCTCCCACTCCTGAGCCTGATTTACCCAAGGACCTCCTACGTGACCTACATGTCCCCCTCGAGCCCAGCGACTCACCCCCCTTGTCACGGCCTGCTAAACCTGACACTCCAGCCTGCGGAAGCAAGCACCGCCCAGGATGCAGCCGTTAAATAAAAGAGGGACATTCTCCATACTTCGGCAGAAGGAGCCCAGCTTGCATCCACTCAACAAGCCAAGGCCACTTTCATTATCCGCCTTAATAATGATGATAATAATAATAATGATAGAATAATGATATGATAACAATACTGATAATAATGATAATAATCATACTAATAATAACAATCAGATGGATGATAATAATGATGAAAATGATAATAGTAATAGCAGTTACAAAGATGATAAAGTTAATAACAATGATGATGAAGATGCTGCTGATGATGATTATACTGATAATAATGATGATAATAAAGATCAAAATGATGATGATAATAGTGATCATAAAAAAACAATAATAACGATAATAATCGTAATAGTAATAATGATAGTAATAATGATGAAAATAACATTAATGCTGATAATAATTATAATCATAATAAGAAGGTTATAATAATGATAGTAATAATAATGATATCAATAATAATGATAATAATAATGATATCAATAATAATAACAGTAACATTAATAGCAACAACTATAGTGACAATGGTAATAATAATCATAATGATAATAATAATAATAATAATAATAATAATAATAATAATAATAATAATAATAATTGTAATAATAATAATGATGATTATTATTATTATTATTATCATCATTATCATAAAAACATGATGATGATAATTATTATGATAATAACAATGATAATAATGATAATGATAACAACAATAACAGTAATAATTATGATAATGATAATTAGATGTAATGTAAGTAATGATGAAAGTCATAATGATAATGATAACAATGATAATGATAAAAATAATGAAAACGGTAATAATAATGATAGTGATAACTGCACTAATGATAAAGATAAAAATAATAACAATAAATATACTAATGATCACAATAATAATACTAAGAATGATAGTAATAATAATGATAATAAGAATTATTATAATGATAACTGTATGAATCGCAAATATGATAATGTTAATAATAGTAATTATTATCATTCACAACGTCGTTTTCTTAATAAATAAAAGTTTTTTATATGCCAGAAACGAACCTTCGTATTAATTTCGAAAAATCTTAACTTTAAAAGCAATGAGGTTTGTCAGATTTTTTTCATTAACACATGTTGCAGTTTGTCCCGGCGAAAAGCAATGTAAACAGAGCGTGCAATTCTTAGCAGATAATTAGCAGAGTATATCGCTTTACGAAACATACATTTTCACGTTTTGAATTTTGGAACTGCGGTGGTAAACGTTTATATTATGTGCTGAAAAATTCTTATTTTGAGATGTAATGTATACGTATGAGAACATATGAATATATGTGCAGCATTTAAATTAGAATCATGCTTGCAGGAAAAATATACACGTGTGTGTAAGTGTGATTGTTTGTGCATTTGATTGCTTTAATGTGTGCACGCGTGAGTGATTGCATGAGTATAAGCAAAATGCACAGCATATACAGGGAAATTAATTGAAGGTTTTATTTTTAGTCTTCCAAGTATAACACAGTACATATATGTGTATATATAGATAGATTGATAGATATAAAGATAGATAGATAGATAGATAGATAGATAGATAGATAGATAGATATAGATGGATAGATAGATAGATAGATGGATAGATAGATAGATTGATAGATAGATAGATAGATAGATAGACAGATTGGTAGATAAATGGATAGATATAGATATAGAAATACATATGGTTGTATGAATATATATATATACATATATAAACACGCATCTATCTATCTATCTATCCATCTA
>NC_061830.1:13973691-13976191 GCF_019202785.1 Penaeus chinensis
TAGAGAAACAGGAAACATAATAACAAAAGACCTTAAAAGGTGAGGAAGAGAGGCTGATAGATAGAGAGAAAGAAGAAAGAGCTTCAAGAGAAGATGAAATGTAAAGGAAGTATGAAGGAAGGCGGAGAATACAAGACAAGGACGAGGAGAAGGAGGAGCAGGAGAAGAAAATAATCGGAAGACGAGGATGAGGAGCCATTGATAAAGAGAAATGGAGGGAGAAAAGAAGGAGAATAAGAGACTAAGTGTCTTATAAGAAAGTGCAGTAGAGAGGTCAAGTGATGAGGGGAGGAGAAAGAGAAGAGGAGAAGAAGAAGGAGAGAGTCGTTTTGTTTGCGAGAGGAAGTATGGGAAATCAATGTAGCACATACGAGTACATCTTCCGGCTGTGACATCTGAGTCTATCAGCCCGAAACATAGTAGAAGTTGGAAGTGCTTTTCTCAGACCTGAATTTCCAATGCCAGCCAGAAATTTCTCTCTTTCTGTGACCATCTGTCTGTCTGTCTCTTTCTCTCTGTCTGTCTATCTGTCTCTGTCTGTCTGCTTACCTCTCTCTCTCTCTGTCTGTCTTTCTCTCTTTCTGTCTATCTGGCTTTCCTTCTTTCTCTCTCTCTGACTTTCTGTCTGCCTCTCTCTTCTGCAGATTTACTTACTGTAACTTGGAAAACTTACTCTACATGATTTGATATATATATCTATATATATATATATATATAAATATATATATATATATGTATATATATATATAGATTTTTTTTTTTTGTCCCAAATGTATCAGCATTTTTTTTTAATTATTTTCATCAAAAAGTGTAGTTCCGCGTCTGTTACAACTCTGGTTCTTTCACTTTTTGTAACCATATCTCACTCTCGTAGTAGGTTACTTGCGGAAGTTGTGTTGTTTCCTTATATTTATTACGTTGCATTTTTTTTCGCTCATCTGTTTATGGGTAGAATTTAGTATATCCTGTTGATTTCCATGTGTTATTCTCTATTGTTTTACGAAATATGTTTCGTGTATTTTTGTCGTCTATGTTTTATTATTATTATTGCTATTGTTATCATTATCATTATTATTATTATTATTATATTATTAATATTATTATTATTATTATTATTATTATTATTATTATTATTAGTATTAATATTAATATTGCTATTATCATTATTATTGTTGTTATCAACACCATCATCATCATCATCATTATTTTCGCTTACCTTTTCCTTTCTAATTCGATATACTTTCACCTTATCATTATTTCACTTACTTTTCTTGAACCTGTTGCCATCATCATCATCAATTGGGAGCTACCGCCGGCAGGGGCGCATAGCCGCATCCACCCTTTGCTTCCACCTACGAGGGTCTCTCATGGCGAGCCGCCAGGCAGGGGCCTGGCCCATCTCTAGTTCCTCACGACAGGTTTGATCGATCTGCCCAAGCCACGACCTTCTTGGTCGTCCCACAGGCCTCCTCCACCCAGGGTTGTCTCGGACAGAGACAACCTGATGTGCAGGGTCATCCTGCGGGAATCGAGCCAAGTGGCCGTATAGCCTGAGTTGGCGATCACGGATTGTAACAGGTCCTGTACCGGTCTCACGGTGCAGCCGTTGGTTGGACACATGATCCAGCCCAAGGATCTGTTACAAAATGCATCGAGACGAGATTCCAGTCCACAAGATAACGTCCACGTTTCACTACCATATAGTAAAACTGGCAGTATCAGGGCCTTGAAAACACGTAGCTTGGTCCTTCTGCACAGGTACCGGCATCTCAAAATACTCTTGTCGAGAGATTTCATGACCCCTGCTGCCAGGACAATCCGTCTACTGACTTCCTGGTCTGACAGCCCAGAGACGTGAACTGCACTACCGAGGTATATGAAACTCTCTGTGACTTCGATGTTTTCACCGCAAGCACGTACCGACTGCACAGGGTCTCTTAGTAGGCCCCTAAAATCCTGGATCTTGGTCTTGGTCCAGGAGACCTCTAGGCCCAGGGGCTTCGCTTCATTGCTAAATGCATCAAGAGCCGCCACTAGGATTTCCAGAGATTCAGATAGAATAGCAACATCAGCAAAGTCAGGGTCTGTAACCTTGATATTGCCCAGAGTTGCTCCACAGTGACTTTGGACAGCAGCTCTACCCAGTATCCAACCCATGCAAGTGTTGAAAAGTGTTGGTGCAAGCCTTGCCTCACGCCTGAACTAACAGGGAAGAAGCTCGACAGGCCCCCACCACACTTTACAGCACTTTCAGTGTCTGTATACTGCACATTTAACTATGTCCCTGAAGAACAAATGTCAAATTGGCTTTTATTCAATTTTACGGTATATTACAGTAAATACTATATCACAGAAGCATAGCGCTTGAGCCAAAAAAAAAAAAGAAAAGAAAAAAAAAATGGGTTAATCCCGGTTATAATTTACTTCCTAGCCTATCCTTTTGCAACACTATCAAATGTGTGAATTGAGCATACGCTTTATATCTGTGTATGGCTTTCTC
>NC_061830.1:14001191-14006191 GCF_019202785.1 Penaeus chinensis
AGGCAGTTTCAATTGGCTTCTCATTTAATCGTATGTAGATATCATGAATTGATTAATAAACCTCCAGTTGTTAAAGTAAGGTCTTTATCGAAAATCAATAGGGAAAAGGCATTGGTGGTAAACTTGTCAAGAACAAGAGGCAGCTATAATACTGCAAGCGTTTGTTGTGTATTAAAATCATTTACTCGCATGTACCTTTGATATGTAGCGTAGCATGATAACTAGTATAGTCGGCCATCGAGACTAATCATGTCTCTAACAGAAATACATATTTCTATCTATATATATTTTTAAAATTCTAACAGTTGTTATGTAAACGCTCCCCAGTGTGGGAATCGCTGATGCTATCAAAATGATAAAAGTCATAAATGTAAATGGAAGGCCGCAAAATTGTCAGCAACAACAACAAAAGAAATAATGCCGCTCATAAATAGTTTGTCTTAATAATCATACCACTGAAGGTTTGGTTTTGGCTTTCTCTGTGATGATGATGGTGATGATGGTGATGGTGATGAGGATGAGGATGATGATGATGGTGCTGAGGATGATGGTGATGAGGAAGATGGTGGTGATGATGAAGATTAAGGTGATGATGGTGAAGTTGATGATGATGGTGGTGATGATGATGATAGTGGTGATGATTATGATGATGATAGTGATGGTGATGGCGATGATGATGGTGATAATGATGGTGATGATGATGGTGATGATAATGATAATGATGATGATAGTGATGGTGATTATAATGATGATGATGATGGTGGTGATGATGATGGTGATGATGATGATGATGGTGTTGATGATGGTGATGATGATGATGATGGTGATGATGGTGGTGATGGTGATGATGATGATAGTGATGATGATGGGGATGATGATAGTGATGATGATGATGGTGATGATGATAATGATAATGGTGATAATGATGGGGATGATGATGATGGTGATGATGATAATGATGATGGTAATGATGATGATGATAATGATGATGATGATGATGATAATGATGATGATGATGATGATAATGATGATGATGATGATGATGGTGATGATGATGATGATGGTAATGATGATGAGGATAATGATGGTGGTGGTGATGATGATGATGGTGATGATGATGATGGTTATGATAATGATAATGGTGATGATGATGATGATGATGATGGGGGTGATGGTGGTGATGAAGATGATGGTGATGATGATGGTGATGATGATGGTAATTATAATTATAATTATAATGATAATGATATGATGATAATGATGATAATAATAATAATAATAATTTATAACCTTCACTCTCCGTTAAACATTTCGTATCGGTCGTAATTCTTCCGATCTCTAAATTCTAGAACCTCAAATACCTTCTGGAGAAACCTGCTTGAACTCTCCTATTCACAAGTTACGTCCATTGCTCTCATTAACAAGACGGATATCACAGTTAGCTCGTTGCCCCCTTGCATTAAAGAGTGGCGGTCTCCTAAGGTATTCATCATCAAGGTTGTTAAATTGATAAACATCTGTTAACTGTCTTCTGGGTTAAGGTGAGTTCAGTAAATCATCATAGTTCATTTCCTCGAGTTACATTAGCCTCAATTTTCTAAAGGTTACATTTTCTTAAGCTAATAAGAACTACTGTCTTCTGTTTCAATATCGTTATCACGTTGCTTTATCAACTGTTGACGAATAACAAATGATTGATACATAATCTATTCGATGATGATTACCTCGCGCTGTACATTAGGAGATCACGGAATAAGAGTGGTTTCTGAGCAAGCCTATAGTAAGGAAAGACAGGTAAAGGCAAAGTTGTTTAGATTTTCCATGTACATTTGAATTCCTTTTATTTGAAAATGTCTTGTTAACAAATTCTGGATATTTTATGAATCATTGGCAACTTAGCAACTTAGTGGCATCAAAGATTAGAGAGATAGACAGAGACATGGGGGCTGTAAGGGAAGACATTTCGTTGTTAAACCTAGCTAAGAACCAATTCATGAAAATATTTCCTGTTTTTTCCGACGGTAATGATAATGGATCCCGAAATTAAATTTTTTATCTCTCTCTCTCTTTGTATATATATATATATATATATATATATATATATATATATATATATATGTGTGTGTGTGTGTGTGTGTGTGTGTGTGTGTGTGTGTGTGTGTGTGTGTGTGTGTGCGTGAGTATAATCTATTTGTTTATCTATCCGTCTGTCTACCAACACACACACACACACACTCACACACACACACACATACACCACACACACACGCACGCACACACACACGCACACACACAAACACACAGACACACACACACACGCACACACACACACACACACACACACACACACATATATGTATATGTATATATATATATATATATATATATATATATATATATGTATGTATGTATGTATATATATATGACACACACACACACACACACACACACATATATATATACATATATATATATATATATATATATATATATATATATATATATATATATATATATATGTATATATATGTATATACCTATCTACTTATATGTATGTATATATATATATATATATATATATATATATATATATGTATATATATATGTATATATATATATATGAGTGTGTGTGTGTGTGTATATGAATGTGTGTGTGTGTGTGTGTGTGTGTGTGTGTGAGTGATATGTGTGTGTGTGTGTGTGTGTGTATGTGTGTGAAAATTCTCCATATCAAAAGTTTTGTTACATTTTAGCAACAAAATGGAATATATCTATATCCACTAGTTAGCTTTATATTTTGCATAAATAAATCAAAGAGTAAATATGAAATTCATAAAAATGATATGAAAAACTGTGGAGTACTCAGATTGGTGGTTTTATTTTCATGATTGCATGTAAAATATTTATCCGGACCTCTGTATATATTGGACCTTGTGTAACAGGACCTTAATAGTAGCCCTGGTATATACGATTTATTTCAAATATTATTTTGGCGATATCAAACGATAGCCTGGCTTTAGCATTAAGTAGCTATTTTTTTTAATTTTTTTTTATAATGATAGGCAGCTACAAACATTTATTACAAATTTGGAATCACTTTTATTGAAAAAAATAAAGAAGAAAGAAACGGATTGCATTACCGTGACTCACACATGAACCAGTTAATGACTATCGGAATTATCGCAGAGAGAGGAGGTTACGTCACTGATCGAAAGAGCCAGTCACCTGATGATTAAATCTCAAGTATTATGTTAACGGAAAGCTTCCAATAATGATTATAGACAAATATACCAGTTTTTTTTAGAACATTGTTTCCTGTGGAGTTGAAAAGATGGAAGCGTCTTCTGCCAGGCCATTAATGTCAGTAGCGATATCAGTGGTTATATTAGTATTGATAATGATAATAATGATAATAATAATAATGATAATAATAATACAGATTAATAATATTTATAATGATAGTAATAGTATTCATGGTAGTGATAAGGATGCGAATGAAAATGTCAATGATAATAATGATAACAATAATGATACTATCAATAATATAGATAATGATAACACCAATAAAAAAAATAAAAATAAAATAATAATAATGATAATAATAATAATAATTATAATGATACTGATACTGATACTGATACTGATACTGATACTGATAATGATAATGATAATGATAATGATAATGATAATGATAATGATAATGATAATAATACAATTAAAAAATAATAATAATGTTAATGATAATAAAAATAATAACAATAATAATAATGATATTAATAATAATAATAACAACAGTAACAATAATAATAATAATAACCATAACAATAAAAATAATAACAATAATAATAATGATAAAAGTAATGATAACAATAGCCATAATAACAACCCTTATAATAATGATTATTATAATAACAATGGTAATGATAATAATGATAATAAAGATAAAGATATGATAATAATAACAATCATGATAATAATAATGGTTATGGTATTACTAATGATAGTATTAATAATGATAAAAATACAACAACAGTAATAGTCATTATACTGATAATAATAATGATGTCAATAATAACAGCAATTATAATGTTGAAATTAGTAATAATGATAATAATAATACAAAAAAATAACAATGATAACAATGGTGATGGTAATAATGATAATGGTAGTAATAATTATAGTATTAATTATGGTAATAATAATAACAACAACAACACTATAAATAGTAATTATATTGATAATAGTAGTAATAATGGTAAGAATAACAACAACAATAATAATAATGATAATAATAATGATAATAATAATGATAATAATAATGATAATAATGATAATAATAATAATAATAATAATAATGATAATAATAACAATAATAATAATAATACAAATACTACTAATATTATTATTAACAGTAATGATGATAATAATAATATTAAAAATAATAATAATATTAATAATAATAATAATAATAATACTGATAATGATACTAATAATGATAATAAAAATAAAAGTTACAATAATGATAATAATGTTTGTTATTATAACAATAATGATGATGATAATAATAATAATAATAATAATAATAATTGATAATGATAATGATATTGATAATGAAAATAATGATGATAATGATAGTGATAATAATTATTGATAATGAAAATAATGATGATAATAATAATTATTATAGTAATAATAAAAACTATAATCATAATGGCAACAACTATAACAATACTATGCCACTACTACGACTAATGATGATAAAAGGATAATGATTATAACAAAAACAAAATAAGTATAATGAACAACAACAACAATAATAATAGTAAAAATAATAATAATAATAATAATAATGATAATAGTAATAATAATAATAATAATAATAATAACAATAATAATAATGATAAAAATAATAATGATAATAATGATAATAATAATAATAATAAAAATAATAAGGATAACGATAAAATGAAAATAATATGGATAAGAATGTTAATAAAGAT
>NC_061830.1:14038691-14043691 GCF_019202785.1 Penaeus chinensis
GGTCTCGGCAGTCGTAAAAATGCCTGCGTTCTGACTGCTTGCTCGAGCCCGAGAAAACGACATATCGGCTTGATAAGTCAAACGCAGGTGTCGTAGGGGAAGTCACCGCCGTGGCACAAGTGTCAGCGCGCCAAACCGCGGGTGATTAGGAAGGGCATCCAATCAGGCAAGGGTGGCATTGCCATATAACCTCTCAGTAGTGAACTGAGAGAGGCCTATGCCCTGCAGTGAAATGAATGGCTGTTGAAAAAAAAATGTATACGCACACATGTGTATATATATATATATAAATCAGTAAATATATGAGTGTGTGTGTGTTTGTGTGTGTGTGTGTGTGTGTGTGTGTGTGTGTGTGTGTGTGTGTGTGTGTGTGTGTGTGTGTGTGTATACGTACATACATAAAAATATATACATAAACATATATATACATATACATATATATATAAATATATATATATATATATATATATATATATATATATTAATATATATACATTTATACATGCATGTGTGTGTGTGTATATATATATACATATATATATGTGTATATATAGAAACACATGTATATATGCGTGCGCGCGCATATATACATATACGTTAGAAAATCATGTTAAGCAACGATACTTTTTGAAATAGTGTTGTTAACGCTAGGAATTTTCAACTAATTTTGGGTATGTGTGGTAAATCACGAAGTAAGATGCTATAAATTCGCAGGTAATTCATAATATTGTGTAATACTTGGCAAATAATCAATTAGCTTTCTTGTACTTTTGTTTTAATGTTGGGTCTATCGTCATAATACGAGAGAAAACAAGTGTTAGCTTTGCCAGACCAATGGTTCTCACAAGCATTATTGCTATTATATTGACATATTCCAGATCAAAACAAGGAAAATAAGATACTGATTCAAGTTTAATATTTTGTGACCGTCCCTCCCTGTTGTCAAGACACAGTTCAAGTATCGAGGTAAAGCGCAACTAACTCGACTCTCAAAGGACGGCCTTACTCACATCGAAGACGTTCCTATGCTTCCAAAGCATTATTCACGATTGCGACATGATTGCGAGTGTGGTTTTGCCGCGTATATTTTGACACAGCCGCCCACACATTTTCAATTGTGGGTGGCTGTGGCAGTAGTGTGATGTCGGGGTATTTACGAAACCAGTCTCGGAAAACACGGCTGGTATGGATGGGGCTGAATTTCTGAATAAAATAGAAGAGATCTATTTCAGTAAACACCATAGCCTTAACCGTTGGAAGAAACCTCCTCAAGGATTTTAAACATATCTGCTGCCAGTAAATCAGTAGGACCGACATCCACCAACTTATGTGCGTCCATTCCAGCTGGCGATCAGATTCTCGGGTTCAGATCTGTTAAATTAAGACACTGCATTAGATACAACAATAGACATAAATTAAAATATTCTGCATTCATTACTATTAAAACAAACATCTTTCCTCAAAATATCGGGCGAAAGGAAGTTGAAAATAGTGGGGGAGTGGGTGGTGTAGTTACCTATCTCGTGTTTTGTTGACGTCCATGCATACATATCTCACAAGTTGGTGTCTTCAGAAAAAAAGGTTCTCTCGTCGCAGATTATTATTATATCCCAGAAGGCCTGTGGCTTGTCTGAATATTGCATTGCATATCCCATTCTTTTCGGGAATAAGATCATCATGTCACAGTGAATCCATACAAAATACCAACCCTTTCGTAACATAAGGTTATGTTCATTTTGAATGTTACGACACCTCTCCCAACGATTGTTTTCTGTGTAGCTGTACACAGACACACTCACACACACACACACACATACACACACACACACACACACACACACACACACACACACACACACACACACGCACACACACACACACACACACACACACACACACACACACACACACACACACACACACACACACACACACACACACACACACACACACACATACACATACACACACACACACACACACACACACACACAAACACACATATATCTGTCTATCTATCTATCTATCTATCTATCTATCTATCTATCTATATATATATGCATTTTAAAAGAAAAATGTATATTTTGCTGTCATGAACAGTCATGTATTTTACCAAAGTATTTTTTTAAGAACCGCCACCACCAACAATAATAATAATAAAAAGAAAAGAAAAAAGGAAATTTAACAAGGACGATGATAATTAATATGACGATTATATCAGTAATAATGATAATGATGAAAACAAAAATATGATAATGATACTAGCTATAGAGACAGACAGTAATAATGCTTATGACGATGATAGCAGTAATAGTAATGATGATAATGGTAATGAGAATAATCATTATGATAATAAAAGTAACAATGAAAATAACAATATTGATAATCATGTTAATAATAATAATAATAATAACATCAGGATAATAATGATAACATTAATAATAATAATAATAACATCAAAATGATAATGATAACATTAATAATAATAATAACATCAGAATGATAATGATAGCATTAATAATAATAATAATAATAATAACGATAATGATAATAGCAATGAATTACATTAAAAGTGATAATAACAATAATAATATTAGTAACATTAATAATAAAAAGGATAATAATAATATTAATAATAATGATAATATTAGTAATAGTAATAATAAAGATAGTAATAATATTATTATAATAATGATATAATAATAATAATAATAATAATAATAATAAGAATAAGAATAATAAGAATAACACTGATAATAATAATAATAATATTAATAATAATAATGATAACAATAATAATAGTAATAAGAATAATTGTAATAGTAATAGTAAAAGTAATAATAATAATAATAATAATAATAATAATAGTAATAATAAAAATGATAAAAATAATAATAGTAAAAATAATAACAATGACATATAATGAGTAATAGCAACAATAATGATAGGGATCAGTTATAATAACAAGGGTCCCAGATATGGGGTTACATATCCTAATATTGGGCAGCAGTAACATCAGTATCTAGTACTGGCGGAATAACCATTTCGATGGTCAACGGTAGATCCATGGATAACAGTAGACAGCTCATTTATCCTGACTTTGATTGCTGTTCTGCAGGGTGAAGTGGTTATGTGGCCTGCTTCACCTATTAGCCTCTTTGTACAACCAGCACCTGGTTGCCAACCTCCGGACCGGAGATTATACTTGATAAGATAATAAAAATAACAACAGCGCCATTAAAAATAATAATAATACTAATAATAACAATGACAATGATCATATTAAAAATATTGGTAGCGATAATACCAATGCTACTTTTGTCTTTGCTGCTGCCGATGACGACGATGATGACGAATATAGACAATTTTATTTTTAAGGAGTTTAGTTTAGTTTAGTCCTTTATTTACCACCCTGGCTAACTGCACAGGCGTGGGCAAGCTGTGGTACATTTAATGCATGGTCATAACATTACATAGTGTTACATTTTAATTTTAGCCTATAACATTGCTATGAGTACTTTTATCCGTTCAAGGAAAGGAACAATTGCACAGTCCTTTATCCACTCATCTGCCACGCATTTTTAGTTTAGTTTAGTCCTTTATTTACCACCCTGGCTAACTGCACAGGCGTGGGCAAGCTGTGGTACATTTAATGCATGGTCATAACATTATATAGTGTTACATTTGAATTTTAGCCTATAACATTGCTATGAGTACTTATATCAGTTTAAGGAAAGGAACAATTGCACAGTCCTTTATCCACTCATCTGCCACGCCGGCATATAGCTTGGGCGTGGGAAAGCATTAATACATTTTATATTCGGTTATGTGATACTACATTCCAAATTTAGGATACAACATAAGTATATCTTCTAGGGCATCAGATGATATGAAGTAGTTACATAGTTCTCCGTACCTCATGCTAGGTGGCCTGAAAGGCTGTATCACATGGCACTCTGAGATATAATGTACAAGTGTTCGCTTATATTCTTCATTACACAGTTTACACTTAGTTTCTTCGACATTACAAACTGTACTGACCTGCCAATACAATCTATACCCAAGCCTGATTCTTGCAGTCACAACATCACACTGTCTTGTTCTTGTTTTATATAAACCATAGATGAAGGAATCTTGCCTAAACCGGTCATAGTGCTTTATGCTACAGCTTTCAGGGCGCTGAGAATTAATCAACTCAGTCAAGTCCTCTCTGAAGGAGGCTTTAATGATGTAGAAAATCCTAGAAAGAGGTATCCCAAGGTCTATGTCCACACTTTGTTTGTCACATGCTGACTTTGCTAGGCGATCAGCATGATCATGCCTAGGGATTCCAACATGCGATGGAATCCACACAAAACGTATATTATGGCCTCGTTCTTTTGCACGATACACGTTTATCCTGATGTCATTTGCAATATTTCCCGCACCTTTGTCTAGAGTGTTCAGAGCCTGGAGAGCACTCTGTGAATTGCAGAAAATGACCCCTGAGCCTTGTTTCAATAGAAATTCGGTGGCCATGAGTATTCCTGCCAACTCGGTTTGCATAGTGCTAGCCCAGTCATGAACCCTCCTACAATCCTGGTGCTGCAAAATATTGTTTTTATATACAACAAAAGCGCATCCTGCTCTGCACCCAGACTGCAAGGATCCGTCAGTGTAGCATTCATATACATTGGAAAGAGTGTCTAGATGCTCATTTATACTTGCAAGTGCATACTGTTTAAGTATAGCAGGGGGGGCACTGTCTTTTTTGGGGGCAGTCGTATAATATACACTTAGGTCCGACATTTTCCACGGTGGTACAGAACGTCCATGTAGGGTCTTAGTTATGGGAATGTTCAGCTGAGCTAAGTGTTTACACGTCACTTGTAACCATGAATTTGAGTATGAATCGGTGTTGTTATTCAAAGTTAGCTCTTCTATTCTGTGTTTTAGTTGTCTTTGGAACTCTGTACAATGGAGGGGTTCTCTAATTGATTTGACACTAAATGTGGTATTTA
>NC_061830.1:14083691-14086191 GCF_019202785.1 Penaeus chinensis
CGTAGTCTTAGTGCTGAAGATGTTACTGTGGCAGATATTCTGTGACTGGTGTTCGTTATTTCTCTCTCGCTTTGGGGCTGTACAGCAAATTAGTCTGGGATTCGTATTGTAGCAATGTGTTATAAAGGTTGATAAGAGAAGGAAGGATACAGAGATGACTATGAAAGTAGTTATTTACACACAGAGGAATAAATCAGCATACACTTATGTATGTACGTAGGCCTAAATGTGTTTTTGTATGTCTTTTTGTGCATATGTGTGTAAGTATGCATAAATGTATGTATGTATGTATGTATGTATGTATGTATGTATGTATGTATGTATGTATGTATGTAAGTATGTATGTATGTATGTATGTCTATATGTATGTATGTATGTATGTATGTATGTATGTATGTATGTATGTCTATATGTATGTATGTATGTATGTATGTATGTATGTATATATGTATGCATGCATGTATGTATGTATGTATGTATGTATGTATGTATGTATGTATGTATATATGTATGCATGCATGTATGTATGTATGTATGTATGTATGTATGTATGTATGTATGTATGTATGTATGTATGTGTGTATGTATGCATGCGTATATGTATGTATGCACATATGTGTATGTGTGTACAAAACTTATGTATATATGTACGTATGTATGTATACATGTATGTCTGCATGTATATGAATGAATGTTAGTTCCCGTTTGATTTTCTGTATTCTTCTTTAAAGGAAAATATAATACATATTACCGATACAAGCTACAATAAAGGGATTCAGTCTCCTGGAAGCAATAGCCAACGCGGCAACCAGCTTTTAACAAAGAGTAAACGTGATGACCATAATATGCTCACCAACCGCCTCCAGTGAGAACAGCCCTCCTTCCCAAAGCAAACTAACCAAATGCTTTATTTTCGTGTTATTAGAACCTCATTGAAAGCTTTTAGTGAGCTGTATAGCCGAACCATCAGCAGTTTTGTGGAAAGCCATGAAAGGATCGTCATGCAACGTTAGCGAGAGCACAACATATATTGACCCTTTGGGGCAACATATGTAAATATATACATGCATGATTACATACGCACATACATAATATATGCATACCTACGGACAAACACATGCATTCAAAGTATATCAATACATATATACATACGCATACATACATGCTTGCATACGTGCATACACATATGCATACATAAATACATACATACATACATATATATCTATATCTATATGTATGTGTGTGTGTGTGTGTGTGCGTGTGTGTGTGTGTGTGTGTGTGTGTGTGTGTGTGTGTGTGTGTGTGTGTGTGTGTGTGTGTGTGTGTGTGTGTGTGTGTGTGTGTGTGTGTGTGTGTGTGTGCATGTGTATGTGTGTTTGTGTGTGTGTATGAATATATATATATATATATATATATATATTTATATATAATATATATGTATGTATATATCTAAATATAATATATATATATGTGTATATATATAATTACACATGTACTCATGTACACACACACACACACACACACATACACACACACACACACACACACACACACACACACACATTATTTATGTGTGTAAACATGCGCGTCCGTAAAAAGATATTGGCCACAGTGTGTGCTTTAACAAAGATAAAATAAATATAAGTATAACCTCCATAACGCTTACTTTACTTACAGTGTCGTGGAGGAAGTCTGTTCCACATTAAAACGCCCTTCCCAAAACACACTTCTAACACAGAGAGACATTAGCGTCCGGTTGAGCCTCTACTGAAAGCGCCAAAGAAGGATTTATGCAAACGCGACTGTAATCGGCTCCGTTAGAGGGCTTTCAGCTCCCTAAATACAACGTCAGGGAGGAGGAATACAGTTAAAAGATGTATCAGGACGTAGGTTGGAATTCGGCAGAGAGTAGGAAGCAAAGCGACGAACTGAAATGTCCAAATGGCCTTGAATTGATTTCCCTCAAAAGTGCTTTAAAAAAAAGTCACGGATAAAAAGGCTCATCTAATCACTTCTACCTCCATGACATTATACAATACCGATGCGACTGTTTCAACACTAAATCATTCAACATCAGTCCAGACCTGCTAATTGCCAATCCCTAATTTTTTTCTACGTGATCTAGTAGCGGAGGCGATGACTTAAACCCTTTCAGTGATTTAAAGGTTTTAGAGAACTTTTCCTGAACAAAATATAGTGTTGAACAAAGAGCTAAAGTGCTAAATATGAAGTAAATGACCCAGAACTCTATTAGAAGCACCAGCCCTAATACAAAGGCGTTTTGTTGATAAATATTCATGTTCTAATAATAATGCAACACTATTTCTAAGAGTAATGCTTTTGATGGTGGAAGGGTGATGGTTGTGATGCTGCTGAGGATGGTGATGAAGATGAGAACAGTTGAAAATAAATTGATATTATCAGTAATTATAATAATAGTAATACTCATAGCGATAACAATATTAAGAATAGAAATGATGATGACAGTGATAATAACAAA
>NC_061830.1:14116191-14118691 GCF_019202785.1 Penaeus chinensis
GTGTGCGTGCGTGCGTGTGTGTGTGTGCGTGTGTGTGTGTGTGTGTGTGTGTGTGTGTGTGTGTGTGTGTGTGTGTGTGTGCGTGCACGCGCGTGTGTGTGTGTGTATTTACATATTTATATATATGTATGTATGTATGTATGCATATATATTATATATATGCGAGTGTTTATGTACGTATGCAGTGTATTCATATATGGTGAGTCTTATCGTGAAAAATAATCATACTTTATAACTAAAAGTATAAGAAAAAAATAAAACTATAAGAAAAAAAATATCTTTCGAGTATTTACATATTGATTAGAGTGCCAGATTACAGGCAAAGGATTAGAGCGAAAAACAAAATATTGAGAGAAAAACTGGATCAGAAAATGAATATAGATTTGTACTCGTGATGAATAAGTGACATCTATATATCGGAAGGATATCAACGGATACGTAAAATAGATTTTAAAAAATGACAGCAGATAACGTATAGGAGATCGAGAGCTGGGAGTAAAAAAATAAATAAATTTAGGGATGTTCGAAAATGTTATGGTTTTGTATGATCGGTTGAGAAATGTGGGAACAGTTTTTTTTTTTCTTTTCTTTTTTCTTTTTACATGTATACAAGTGTTTCTTTCACGTTGTTTATCCTTTCCTGGTCCTCGTTTTTTTTATTTTATTCGTTCTCTAGTAGTGTTTTGTAATAGTGTGTTTGTTTGGATGTGTGTGTGTGTGTGTGTGTGTGTGTGTGTGTGTGTGTGTGTGTGCGTGCGCGCGCGCGTGTGTGTGTGTGTGTGTGTAATTCTAATCTAATTAAGTTGAAATGCTAAAAGGTAGATTGAGAGTTACGCAGACAGAGAGACAGACAGACTGACTGATAGTTAGACAGACAGATATCCACCATAATCTCCCTAAGTAACATTCAATCCCCATCAGATAAGACACGGAAGTATTCTGAGAAGGAAAAAATGTAACACGGTAGCAAGTATTATTTTACGATAACTTCTTTAAGAAAAATATAAACATGTACGTCAAGGGGGAGGGTGAGTGGGAGGGGTAATTAATTTACTAAAAAAAGACATCAGCTTATCTTGTACCGCATTTGAATAGCATTTATTATCTTATCGCTATCGCGTTCTTTCCTCGTTGGGCATAATGATGACAGTGGTGAAAGTGTCTCACTGGCGCGGCCGCGTGACACAGCGAACCACATTGCACATTTCGGTGCATGTTCTCTGCACACCGTTAAGTTTTCTCTTATTTTCTCTTTTTCTCTTTGTTTGTGCTCTTATTCCCGTCGCTCGATTAGTTGAACGAAGGACCGGGGGTTAACGTCGTTGCAGCGCAGTAAACTTTGCAAGGAGCGAATAAACGGAGGTAAGTTTGAATAAAGTGTTTACTACAGGGTGTGTGTTGTGTTTGTAGACAGATAGATTGATTTATTGATTGACAAATAGATATATAGAGAAAGAAGGAAAGGGAGAAGGAGAGAGAAGAAAGAAAGAGAGAGAGAGAGAGAGAGAGAGAGAGAGAGAGAGAGAGAGAGAGAGAGAGAGAGAGAGAGAGAGAGAGAGAGAGAGAGAGAGAGAGAGAGAGGCAGACAAACAGACAGATAGAGAAGGGTAGATAAATAGATAGTTAGATAAATAGCTAGACAGGAAGACAGGTAGGTAGACGGATAGATAGATAGACAGACTAACAAGCTATTTGACGGACTGAAAGTTAGACAGACAGACAGGCAGGCAGGCAGGCAGGCAGGCAGGCAGGCAGGCAGGCAGGCAGGCAGGCAGGCAGGCAGGCAGGCAGGCAGGCAGGCAGGCAGGCAGGCAGGCAGGCAGGCAGGCAGGCAGGCAGGCAGGCAGGCAGGCAGGCAGGCAGGCAGGCAGGCAGGCAGGCAGGCAGGCAGGCAGGCAGGCAGGCAGCCAGACAGTGAGGCAGGCAGGTAGACAGACAGACAGACAGACAGACAGACAGACAGACAGACAGACAGACAGACAGACAGACAGACAGACAGACAGACAGACAGACAGACAGACAGACAGACAGACAGACAGACAGACAGGCAGACAGACAGACAGACAGGCAGACAAATAGACAGGCAGGCAGGCAGGCAGGCAGGCAGGCAGGCAGGCAGGCAGGCAGGCAGGCAGGCAGGCAGGCAGGCAGGCAGGCAGGCAGGCAGGCAGGCAGGCAGGCAGGCAGGCAGGCAGCCAGAGAGGCAGGCAGGTAGACAGACAGACAGACAGACAGGCAGACAGACAGACAGACAGACAGGCAGACAGACAGACAGACAGGCAGACAGACAGACAGACAGGCAGACAGACAGACAGACAGACAGACAGACAGACAGACAGACAGACAGACAGACAGACAGACAGACAGACAGACAGACAGACAGACAGACAGACAGACAGACAGACAGACAGACAGACAGACAGGCAGACAGACAGACAGGCAGACAGACAGACAGACAGACAGACAGACAGACAGACAGACAGACAGACAGACAGGCAGA
>NC_061830.1:14128691-14136191 GCF_019202785.1 Penaeus chinensis
AGACAATTGAAGTTACCACGACACTTTAGAATAAAAAAGAATATGATTGATGATCATACGGCTCAAAAAGAAAAAAAAGAAAATCAACCTTTTGTGTGGGTTTATAACCATTGTTAGAAAAATAAATACTATGTCGGTCAAACCATAATCTGGTCCTTTGTTAGGAAATATTTTGTCAAGAGATTGCCGCACGAAAGAATCATCTAAATACTCACTTCATAAGATTCTAATAATATAAAGGTTGAGATATTTGGCTCTAAACTGAATGAACGTACATGTGAAATGTTATTGCAAATAAAAGGAAAGACTATTATCACGTGTATGCTTTCTTACATTATATTGTATGATCAAAAAGACTTTACATTCACTATTTCTGTGTAATACATTATTTTTGTTTAGCATGGAACATTTAAAACGACAATATTATTAATGAACATGTCTAAAGTGCACTGGCTACGACATTTGCTTAAGCAAAATTAGTTAATTAAGGTTAACATCAGCATTTAGTTTTGTAAGTGTATTTATGGTACACTTTATCACATTCATTTGTATGAACATTTTGCTTGCGTGAGCAACACACACACACACACACACAAACTTTGCGTTTGTGTGTGTGGGTGTTATGATTTGTATGGATGAAAGAGAAAGTGAGGGTGTGTGTGAAGTGAGAGACAGAGAGTCTGATTTTCTGTGGTTGTGAATAATTATGTAAGTGTACTTTACATAGTTATGATATTGATCCTTTTATACTATCGAGCAATTTGGCACTAATACTGATATACCTTAATTCGTTTATAAATTATCTATCTCACTGTTGTTTGTCAATCAATCTGTATGCCCCCCCCCCCCTTATCTCTCTCTCTCTATCTCTCTTTCTCTTTATCTCTCTCTCTCCTAAATAAAGGAATAAGATATATGGTATACTGAGAAAGATTTAAACAATCAATCTTATTGCACAAGATTTATATAAAAAAAAAAAAAAAAGACGCACTGGCCGCTAATAAAAAGGTGTATATGCCGTTTGCATGCTTATGTCAGCAAACCTTCGCTATAGAAAAAAAAAAAAAAAAACTAGAGGGGGAAAACAAATAATTTTGTCTGATTTCTTCGCTGTACCAGTGTCAGTATATATTTCTTTTTTCGAAAAGAGAGCGACATTCAGTAAAAGAAAGAGAGAGAAATAAATAAATAAAGAAAAAGCACTATGTCATATCATGCAGCCTTTCTCTGGAGCGCAGTTCGTCTTATACTTCATGCATATGGATGGCTTTGAATTTGTAAAACTTAGTTAATAAACTCTGAGTGTAGTTCAAGTTAGTGTATTATGAATTGGGGCAATTTGAAACTTTTTTTTTCAATTAGGAGAGCATATCTTGATTCATGAATGGGATATAACTTGGATAGAAATGCTTTAGTTATACCATGCAGCAACTTACTCAAAGTACTCTCCTCTGCAGTTTCTGAATAACGTAGGGCCCACAAACACGCGCTTTAGATTCTGTCTGTCTCTCCGTCTCTCTCTCTCTCTCTCTCTCTCTCTCTCTCTCTCTCTCTCTCTCTCTCTCTCTCTCTCTCTCTCTCTCTCTCTCTCTCCATCGCTTTCACCCCCCCCCCCCCTCCTCTCTCTCTCTTTCTTCCACGCAGACAAAAACACACACGTATATATGTACTTCATGTTTACACACGAGAGAACCTTCATACACCCCCCCCCCCCTCTTACACAGATATAGCTTAGTTAAATTGCAAGCGTTATACCAATCACCGTTTTTATTTTTGCTGGTGTTTACTCCATGGTTTTGTTAGTCAGTAACCAAAATATACCTAGTATTACGTTTTCTGATGTTATGAGATATTTTTCTTTTTTTCTCATATGACTTTAAACTCCGTGAGAATGCTTTATTTAAAAGACGGAGTTTTCAGCCAGAATGTATTTTTAAATGGCGATTTAATTGCATACGTTAATTGGATGATGACAAACAATTTCATAAATTAAATAATTTCGGCCGGTTCAGAGAAAACGTTTATCTCTGCATTTTTTCCCTTTTTTTCATTTTTTATCTTTTCCCCTTCGCTATATTGACGAGACATAATTTCATTTATCCTCTTTTTCTGTTGCGTTTCAATTGACTTTTTTGCTTGATGAAAATACAACGAACTTGGTCTGCACTTTTTTTATCAAACGTGCACACTTTTCATGACAAGAAACAACTAGTGCACGTTGCTATTGGCTTCAAGCTGATACAAAGGTCCATTTGTCTTCATTCAAAGCACAGGAAGAGTTCTGCAAGAAAAAGGTCTAAACCCGGTTTAGATTTGCTAACTCTGGTGTGTAATGAAGAGAGGAGCTTTATGCAGGTGACAGAACAAACAGTTTGTACCTAGACTGTAAAAGCCAAACTATTGCAATTTGCAAGAAGGTAATGCAACGTGTATGTTTATGTATGCGCTGTGTATATCTGAATATGTGTGTGTGTGTGTGTGTCTGTGTGTGTGTATGTGTGTGTGTGTGTGTGTGTGTGTGTGTGTGTGTGTGTGTGTGTGTGTGAAGACCATTCTCCTTATTATGTCACAAAAATAAAAACAATCCCTATCATTTGTTTCTAGGGAAGCCAATATATTCAGCCAGTTTTATAGCAAACATGTTATGAAGTGAATAGTAGCAAATCAGTTCTTCTAATTAGCTCGTTGAAGAATGTGATTGCATCAAATCTTTTAATTAAGAATGTAATCACGTTTTAGGGAATTTTTACCAACGTAAATTATCAACATTTGACTGTAAGAAAAGGTTTCAAGATTTCAGGCCTTACTTTGTTAACATGACTATAATTACTTTCATTATGGGATAAATCTAAAGTAATTAAAACGCCATTAAGTAGGTTTGTTTCTAAACGAGCTGAAACGCCAGCTTTTTTCTGACTATGGAAAACGCTTCCGCAGATTCTTCTCAGTAATGGAAGAGACTACGAGAGAGAGAGAGAGAGAGAGAGAGAGAGAGAGAGAGAGAGAGAGAGAGAGAGAGAGAGAGAGAGAGAGAGAGAGAGAGAGACCGACAGACAGACAGACAAACAGACAGAGAGAGAGAGAAAGAGAGAGAGAGAGAGAGAGAGAGAGAGAGAGAGAGAGAGAGAGAGAGAGAGAGAGAGAGAGAGACCGACAGACAGACAGACAGACAGACAGAGAGAGAGAGAAAGAGAGAGAGAGAGAGAGAGAGAGAGAGAGAGAGAGAGAGAGAGAGAGAGAGAGAGAGAGAGAGAGGGGGGGAGGGAGGGGGGGATATGAGAGAGGAGAGAGAGAGAGAGGGGGGGGGGGGGGGAGAGCAAAAGTAGATGGTATGAGAAAAAAGTAGATGAAGATGAAGAATAAGTCACAGACCAATAGTAACATACAAAGAGGTAAAAAAAGAAATCCCGTAATATCTGTCCTATTCCAATATTTCGCCTTTGACACAGTATCCGTTATCATGTCATACCCCAGTACTTTATTTCCGTGCCACGCGTCCAAGAAAAAAACAAATTTTTACTTTTACCAGCATTTTCGCATACGCAAAAATGGATACTTTGATAAATATTGGAAGATAGATGGATACTCTGACAGGTAAAATGATAGATAGATAAACAAATACAGAGAGAGATAAAGAGGTACACTGGCAGATAGATATAGACAGGTAGCTTGATATAAACACTTCCGCGAAACTTTCTCATTAGCAACATTTAAAAAAAAATCCCCAGACAACGTTAGACTTTCCATAGCAACTAGACTTCTATACTTGTAAATACGTTTTTTTAAATCATATGTTTTCCAGAAACATTCCACGGCACACAGTAGATAATCACCCACTTCTGTCATTACACTTCACAAAATCCAAGCTGATTCCCCGACCTGCCACGGGTTCGCGGCTGCGAGCGATGTACATGGCATATTAAACCACAGGGAGAGAGATATAGAAGCACGGTCTAAAGGCGGCCTGTGGATTGGGCATTGTGTGGCGTGGTATAGGAGGGCAAAGGTTTACAATTAATGTTTCAAAAGAGCAGTTTGTACCCTGAACATGTGAGGTAAACACGATATATGTGTTTGCACCTTGACAAGATATATGTGTTTGTACACGTTTGTTCATATTAAGACACCGTCGTGAGCATAGGATTTTTGTGATTATGTGTTTAACTACTGTAGAAATGTATGTAAAAATATGCAAATATATATATATATATATATATATAACATATACATATATATATATACATATATATACACATATACATATATATATACATATATATACATATATATATACATATATAATTGCTGTGTTTCTTATGATTATCATTATAATTTCTAGTTATTATAATCTTTATCATAATTACTGGAATTATTATTATCATTAGTAGTAGCAGCAGTGCTGTTACTATAATCATTATTACTATTACTAGCGGGACAAGAGGAAATTCGACGAAAAAAAATGGGTAAGAAGTACTCGTCTCTCTCTTTCCCCCACCTCCTTCTACCTTTCCTTTCTCGTCTTCCTCTACGCTTCTCTTTCCCGTTCTGCCACCCCCTCTCACACCCAAATCTTCTTTAATTCCACTTCTCCCTTCCAACATTAGGTTCTATCACTGCTCCCTCCCACTTCTCTTCCTCCTTATACTTCCCCACCTAACTCGTTCTCTTATCCTCTTCGCTCCCCCTCCCATCCTCCTTTTTACTAAGACCCCCGTTTCCTTTCCCCTTTTCCTCTTTAGGTTCCCTCTATTTCCCCATCTCCCTTTTCTCTTGACGCCCCTCCCCTTCCCTTATACCCTTATGCTCAGATAGTCGTGTAAATAACAAATGTATGTAAACTGACGGTCTAACTACTTCAATGGAGTGTACTTGCCTCGAAGATTAATAATAATAATACAAATAATAATTATAATAATTATAGCAAATGATTACAAAAACAACAATAATGATTGTGAAAATAGTGATGATAATATTAATTACAATAACAATAATAATATGATAGTAATAATAGAAATGATGATAAAGATAAAAAAAAAAAAAACTATATTTGTAATGAATGCGCACGTTCTTACGTAGTTATTTCATTATGTGAGAAAAGCTAAACTCTGAGGTTCCTGGCTGCTATATTTAGGTTGAACACTTTACAATGATGCACATTTTTTGATACACAATGTTAGTTGGGAGACTGTTCCATGTTTCATTAGTTCTGTTTGGAAAAGCTAACTTTTTGACATTCTCATCCCTTCTATTTACCTTCAACTTTTTACTTTGTCTTCTTCATTTTATTTTCAATATCATAGTCTTCTTTATCTAACTTCACTTTTCCAGTAACACAGTTATATTGCATAATCATCCAAAGTAATAGGTCCTTTTCCCTGTAGTCTATCTATCTCCATCCCTTGTAGAGTGCTTTCCTCTAATTACTGTACTCATTTGCATTTGATTCGAAGAATTTGCCTTTCACTCCACCAAGGTGTTCTAATTTCCACAATAATATTATGTAACACGTTATCAAACGCTTATTTAAAGTCTAAGTATCACCAATCCACCCGCCCAACCCGCTCTTGTTTTATTCCAGAAACTGCCGTATATACATAATTTTACTACACATGGCCATCCCTTCCTACATACAAATTGCTTATTCAATATTATATTGTTTTTCCAGCAGTTCAACTGACCGTTTCTTAAGTATCCTTTCTAGAGGCTTACATAATACACTGGCTAACGAATCTAGTCCATAATTCGGGGGAGTTTGTCGCCGTTCTCTTATAAAATTGTAACGTTGGCGAGTTTCCAAGCTTTTCGTAGGTTTTTCTTGTCTCATTGAAATTTAGAATATTAACAGTAGAGGAGTGCACAATTGTTCAGCACATTCCCTCAGAACCCAGTTAAGGACCTTATTTAGTCTCTGCTTTAGTCTTGTCTTTATTTTCAGTCTTTTTGTGTGCTTTCAATATTCTGGTTAACTTTTGTACGTTTAACAAACACTGACTGAAATTTCTTATTAAAGATTTCGCACTTTTCCTCTTTCTTAATATAAACAATCTGATGACTTGTTAATTTGGTCTCTATTTTTAGTAATTATTTGTATAATCAAAGAATGCTTTGGCTGATTTTTTAATTTGTTTATTATATCATTATAGCAGTCTATTTTCACCTGTCTCGTGGTTTGGGTATACTCATTAATTCCTACATTTTCGAAAAGAGCTGCTACGTTTCTTAGACTTTCTTGCTTTTATCACTGAACCAATTTTGGCTATGTCTTGCTTTAGATTTGGATTTTGGTACCAACCTGTCTGCTCCTACCTTCGCAAAAATGTGAATATTCTACATCAATTTTCTCTTCGTCCATGATTGTTTCCATCAAAGAACTCTTTAAGGCTTCAATAATTACTTCACACCCCTTGTAATTGTAATCTCATTTCTCTCTTTACCATGAGTTTTTTCTGTAGCACAATATTTTAGTTTAATTATTATCAAGAGGACAAAATTCCATATCCCTCATATCAGATCAAGCTTACGCGGTATGTCTAGCCTTCTTACCCAGGAATGATCCACTGCATTTTGGAAAAGGCAATACTATTTTATGATTTCTAATAATTTTGCATTCCAGCGGGGGCTCTGGGGTCGAAACTATCCCAGTCATTTTTGCCATCAAAATCCCCTGTTCCAAGAATGTCTTTTGCACTTACTCCTGGCACTCTAATTTAAATTAGGTTAAGGTAATTTTCTCGCGACCACACCGATGCAGAAAGTGGTATGTACACTGTGGTTTTCATTATGTTTACCTCATTTCTTTCTACCCCGATTTCCTGTGATTAAATTTCTAACTCCTCTAGAATGATTCATTTCCTTGATTATATTGCTTCTCTACTCTGTTTCCATTTACCTTATCTTTTCTCCAAATATTATAGCCTCTGAATCCTAATGTTATATCATCTAGGGACGGCTCCAGCTTGGATTTGATGATGCATAATATATCTGGTTTGTTTATTAAAAAAAATATATATATATAATATAATTATAGTAATTTTGAGTTTAACCGTTCGATATACTTTTTGATTGCAAAGTTAATGTTTGTCTCTATAATGTGTTTCCGATATTTTTGTTTAGTGTGTTTGTGTGTGTGTGTGTGTGTGTGTGTGTGATTCTTTAATATTTATGCTGTAAAACGAAGTAATTTCAAGTCTGCAATCACGGAGAATATTAAACCAGGCGTAAAATCCGTATTGTTTATCATGTATAATGATTTCTTGTCTATATTCATATGGGATATAATTCCAGGCGTAAAAGGTAACGTAACGTACGGTGTAACACAAACAATTCTGTTATTATTTTTATTATTCCTATTATTTTCTATTAACATTATTAGAACAAGTAGTAATAATTATGACGATATTATGATAATTAATAATAATAGTAGAACTAGTACTAATAATGATAATTATTATTATTACATATACACAGATAATCACATGCTAACATCTGTCTATATGCATC
>NC_061830.1:14148691-14161191 GCF_019202785.1 Penaeus chinensis
ACGTGTCTTGTTTTTTGTTTGTCTTTTGATTGTCTTGATTGTCGCAATACGTACTTCTAATTTCTTGTGACAAGGATGTTTCTGTTCAAAACACCGCAAATTTATCTCTTGCAGAAAGCTCCAAATCCTTATTGGTTCTCGTATTCCCTCTGCCCACCGATAACTTCCTCCAGCTGATTCGTCTGTGTGTGAAGTCTGATTCCTTTTCCTTTGAGGGTCGCTTCTCCTCCTAGACGTTCGGAATTGCCATGGGCTCTCCTCTCTTCCCAGTCCTGGCTAACGTGTTTACTGAGTCTGAGCTTCTCCTTTCCATCTCCCTTCTTCCTTCGGTTTGCTTTAAAGTATGTCGACGACGTCTTTGCTCTCTGGCCTCATGACCCTGCCCTGTTCGTATTACCTGATACAGTTGAACTCCTTCCATCCGTTTCAACGTGGAATGGGAGGTTGACAACAAGCTCCCTTTCTTGGACACCCTAATTCATCGCTCTGCTGACCACTTCTCTGTATGCAGGACAAATAGGCACAGTGGAATGTACATACACGTTTTTAAGTACTATCCACCCCATGTTCCTCCAGCCTCCACATCTGTAACCCCCAGTACCTGGTTTTCTGCGTCGTTCGTTCTCGACGTCGCGTTATCCTTTCCAAAAGACTCTCCTTACCTGCCCAATACTGAGAAGATCTAACCACTCCGTCGCCCTCTTCATCCTCTCAACTGCAGGTTAATCTTTCGCCAGATGAACCCTTTACACCGAAACCTGATCCACACAAGTCCTCTTTCTACTCGAAGGCGGGCACCTATGCTGCTCTCCGTGCCTCCTTGCTGTATCCTGGGGACACAACATCAGTGCCATCAGTGGGAAACAGGTCAGAGGATGGATTGTCTTTCCTTCCGCTCGCAGACGGGTGGAATCCTCCTTATTCAATTTGCTGCCTAATTTCTCTTGCCGACAATTTCCTCGCTTCCAATATCCTCTGCCTTCTCCCGTATTAACCATTTCAGGTAGGCTGAAGAGGAACTCATGATATTTTCATTTCTTATTGTGGCTGTTACTGTGTTTGTCTTTATGTTCATATCTATATATCTATATATCTACACACACACACACACACACAAACACACACACACACACACACACACACACACACATACACACACACACATATATATAATATATATATATATATATATATATATATATATATATACACACACCTATGTATGTATATAATATAAATAATATATATAATATATATATATATATATATATATATATATGTAAGTAATGCACACATACACAATGTATACGTATATATACACATCTGTGTGTGTGTGTATATGTATATATATATGAATATATATATATATATATATATATATATATATATATGTCGACAGCCACCTTCATTTGGTGTCTACCATGTCATTATTGTCTCTACCCACTCCCTTATGGGTAGAGTCGATGCCTATACAAAAGAATGTGAGGAGCAAGATGTTGCCCATGCAGCAGGCTCCCTCTTCCACGCAGCTGATGGATCCAAAGGAATGACAAAGACCAATACGGTTTACACCAGCGGCGCCGCAGGAGTTGCCAGAACTGTCTTCAGAACTCAAGCTCCGGATTTTTCAAATTTTAATGTGCAAAAATTAATGCCCGACTACTGCCTTGTAGTTCAGTCAAAGGATATGGGAGTTCACCCTATACAAAACAACTGCTGCCTGGTAGTTCAGTCCGTGCATGGTCGAAGAAAATGGGATCCACCCAATAAATAACAATGCACTGCCTTGTGGTATCTATAAGCTGAAAAGGCTTCGGGAGTCAACTCTGAAGAAAAATCCGTCGATATATATATATATATATGTAGAGAGAGAGAGATAGATAGATAGATAGATAGATAGATCGATAGAGAGAGAGAGAGAGAGAGAGAGAGAGAGAGAGAGAGAGAGAGAGAGAGAGAGAGAGAGAGAGAGAGAGAGACATATGCATTGATGGATGGGAAGATATACACATTTAAAAACAATCCTCCCCCATCACCTTCTCTCTAATCCTGTAAAAGCTCTCTTGATTTTTACTTTACAACTTCACTCTGTCGACCCTTCATCTTCACCGTCTTCTTTAATTGCTTTCTTGTTAATGTAATTATTAGATTATATCCATTCATCACACTATCTCTTGCTAGACTCACAACAGGAAACTAATCGGGTAATTATAATGAAATCAACTATATATTTTGAGTCTTCCACTCTGATAAAAGTTTATCTTTTTAATCAATCTATCAGACATACAAATTATTTTTCTAGCTATGTGTATATCTATGAATATACATTCCATTGCTTTTCCCTTCGTGTACATCTGTGTACACAGCATTAAACATACTCACTGACATACACTTAAAAACAAATTCATACAAGCATACGTTCATACGCAAGTCATCCTAGACAGTATTGATACAGCCGTTCAAACATAAATTCATTCCCCGAGAATTTTGGTAAATAATGACAACAGTAGTAATACTATGAGTAACATTAGCAGTGGTAGTAGTAGTAGTATGGGTTGTTGTTGTTGTAGTAGTAGTGCTTGTAGGAGGAATAATAAAGATAGTAATGATTATGAAGATGATGATGAGAATAAAAAATGATAGCAATAATTATAACAATAATGAAAATGATGATAATACTTACACTAATGATAAGAATAACAACAATAATAAGTATGATAATTGAAAATGATAGCAAAAAATAATGATAATGATAATAATCAAAACGACGCTAATAATAATGATAATAATAATAGTAATAATAATAATAATAATAATAATAATAATAATAATAATAATAATAACAATAACAATAATAACATATTATTCTCATTATCATCATTATTATTATCATTATACTACTACTACTAGTAATAACAATAGTAATAATGTTGATTATAATAACATGCTATCATTATCGATACCACTATTGTTATTATTATCATTATCATTATTATTATTATTATTATTATCATTATTGTTATTGACAGTATGACAGTATATAATGATAATGATAATAATAGTAATAATAGCGATAATGATAATAAAGGTGACGATGATGATGATGAATATAAAGATAACAATGACGATGATGATTATAATGATGATAATGATAATTATGATTATGATTATAATAACAGGTATTGGTATGACTATAACTATGACAATAATAATAATAATACCAGAATAATTTTGATGACTACAGCTGTCAAAAACGATAACAAACTTATCAAAGCAGAAGAACAATAAGAGCAACAATGGTAAACAAGAAGAAGAAAATCCATAGAAATGATCATAATAAAAAGTAAATAAACAAGAAAGAAAAAGCGTAAGATTAAAACGGAACTTCCCCAAATGACCCAGGCTTTTCCACAACGCGTATTATGACCTTGAATACTTAAGGACGAGATAACGTGGCTAAAGATAACCTGAGACCCACACGCGAGCCTTGTACCCTTCCGCCTCCCCCTTTTTCGTCTCAATTACGTGACCACAACGGACTCGGTTCTCTCCTTTTTCCCTTGGTGCGAAGCCTGGCAAAGCGGTCGGGAGAACTTTGAAGGATTGAATGCTTTGCCTCGGAGTTTATTGGTCAGATGTGTTCGTGTGTGTGTGTTTTTTTGTAGGGTGGGAAGGAGGGAGAGAGGGAGGGGGGGGGGGGGAGGAGGGAGGGGAGAAGGAGGGAGAGGAGAAGGAGTGAGGGAGAGAGAGGGGGAGGCAGGAAGGGGGGGGGAGAGGGAGGGGAGAAGGAGGGAGCGGAAGGAGAGGGAGAGAGGGGAAGGAGAGGGAGAGAGGGAGAGAGGGAGAGAGAGAGAGAGAGAGAGAGAGAGAGAGAGAGAGAGAGAGAGAGAGAGAGAGAGAGAGAGAGAGAGAGGGAGAGGGGGGGGGGGGTGGAGAAATAGACAGAGAGAAGTTGACAGGGAAACCATGTATCGACACACACTCACACACACACACACACACACACATATACATATATATATATATATATATATATATATATAAACATGTGTATTTTTGTGTGTATGTGAGTTTGTCTGTATGCATTTCTAAACACACACATACATAGACAGATACAGACACACACACACACACACACACATATATATATTGGTGATTGACCAATGATCCTTCCCCAGGGGAGTAGATGTTTAAGTAATCCTTGTTGGTGGTTTCTCAACCCACCATCATATCTGCGATATATGCAAATACGCAGTTGGGTAAGTTAAACGAAGATACGGTAGTGGGTAAATCTATGATAGATATGATGGTGGGCTGAGAACCACCAACAATTATTATTTAAACAACTACTCCCCTGCGGTAGTTCGTCAAACACGGGTGATGGCACAGATATGATGATGATATATATACACACACACATGTGTATATATATACATATATACACAAATATATATTCATATACATATATAAGTATATATATATATATTTATATATATATATATATATATATATATATATATGTATGTATATGTACGTGTGTGTGCGCACACACACACACACACATACATACACACACACACACACACATACATATGTGTGTGTGTGTGTGTGTGTGTGTGTGTGTGTGTGTGTGTGTGTGTGTCTATGTATGTATATATATATATATATACATATACATATATATATATGTCTATATCTATATCTATATATCTATATGTCTATATCTATATCTATATATCTATATGTCTATATATATATATATATATGTCTATATATATGTCTATATATGTCTATATATATGTCTATATATGTCTATATATATCTATACATACACACACACACACACACACACACACACACACACACACACACACACACACACACACACACACACACACACACACACACATGTATAAATACACATCTCTCTCTCTCTCTCTCTCTCTCTCTCTATATATATATATATATATATATATATATATATATATATATATATATATATGTGTGTGTGTGTGTGTGTGTGTGTGTCTATTTAAATGTTTGTATGTATATATATATACACACAAATATATTTATGTCTATATATATATGTCTCTCTCTCTCTCTCTCTCTCTCTCTCTCTCTCTCTCTCTCTCTCTCTCTCTCTATATATATATATATATATATATATATGCATGTGTGCATTCGTATGAATGTATATCTGTATTTATACACACACACACACACATGTATCTTTATATATATATCACACACGCGCATACACAAACACAAACACAAACAAACACACACACACACACACACACACACACACACACACACACACACACATACACACACACACACACACACACACACACACACACACACTGTGGCGACGACCAGACAACGGGCAAGTTGAACAATGTAAAGCCTAGAATTCACACACAATAAAAACAGAAAAATGTTGGATTCTAAAAATGAAATAAAAGAGCTTGTAGCTGATAGCGCTGGAATTACAAGTTCCGCGGATAAAGCCGATGTGAAGCCGAATCACAAGGAAGTCACGGACCGCGCTAATTACACGGAGGATCAGAGAAACAATTTGCGTTTTAGTAGAATTATCGAAGACAAGAGCGAGATCTGGCAGCAGTTTCAATGGAAGGTTACTCAGTTCGTTAGTGAACATTGCAACATGAATCATGATCTCGAACGGACTCACTGAGTGGAGAAACAGGACAAACCATGTGATATTGTTGCCAAATTCACACGATTCAAGGGTCGCGAAGCCGTTCTACACGATCGCCGCATGCTTGCTAGGACAATTTAAAAAAATATGTGGACAAGGACCAGCACCTTGCAACATCAAACATCCACCGAAGCAAGATGGACGAACTACGGTAGGCCAACTATTGGACACTGCTGTGATAAGCGGTCGTCTATCTCGTGGCACCATGGAGTCTCAAGCAACATTGTCATCTCCGCTGTCTCCGCCCACGTCACCGCCTCATGCCGCTTTCAGAGCAGTTCCTGTCCTGCCGTGTTTCACACCACAACCTCCTGCCTGCTTCTCCCTGGATGTTCCTCCGAGGTCAATCTCATCCCGACAAAATACTACATCTGCAACAGCTGATGTCAGTCCTGCCCGAATTTCCGAAGCCAGCTCCCAAGCACCAATCAGGCAAGAGATGCTGCCGCCGTGTGTAACCGCCAACAGCCTCGTTGCACTAGCTGGCCACAACCAAACCACAGCAGCCAGGCCCAAATTCCTGTCTAATACGGTCCATTTGGGGATGCCCCCAAGGCTTAAGAGCCGAAGTGTTCGTAATTTACCTTATAGTTCACATGTTATTCAAATGTGCTCTATTTGTTTTGACAAAGTCACTATGATAACACTTTACATGTATCTTTGTATATATCACACACACACACACACACACACACACACACACACACACACACACACACACACACACACACACACACACACACACACACACACACAGATGACATGATACCTGGTATTTTCATTTGACAGTCACTACAATTTAAAACCATTTTAAGTACCTATTTCCCAGGCCCAAGTTCAATATCAGAGCTGCATCTTTCACTATTTTGGGTAGCAGGCCTCCCGGCACCACCATTTTTTTTTTTTTTTTTTTTTTTTTATGAAATCTACCACTAATCCGGTATTATTATCGTTATCATTACTCACATAATCATATATCCAACCTTTCTTTTTGTTAACTTGGTGGAACATTACATGGTATATATCGGGCGATTTCCTTGTAAACTTGCTGAATATAGGCCTGGCTGCTTCCAGAAACAACTTATCAGTCTATTTTATAATTGTGTGAATCAGCCCACCTAAATAAATTATAGTTGTACAAATCTCCTTGGTCATAAACAGACCAGTAGCAACATAATAATCTGGTAAAAAAAAAAAAAAAAATCAGTATGGAGATTTCTCGGAGCAGAATATTCAGTTATTCACCCTCCTCTCTTGGGACTTGGGTTTATGCTGCAAGCAATCGCAGCCTCACTTAATATTTTCGTCTTTTTAATCTTTGAATCCCAAAGCCCTTAGCAAGCTGTACATAAATACAGACATCAAAGATGTTATTATTCATAATAACAAATTACAAAGGAAATTTGCAAAGTATCCCTCGACTTCTGGAGAAGCCTTCCTCTTCCACTCAATTAGACACCAGTTTACCACCAAGTACTATGCAAAATCACAGTAATTACAAAACAAGTTACTTCAGAACCCTGCAACTCCCAAACGACCTGGGAGGTGCTTAACACTACTTAATTGCAGTAAGACCACATGTGAATAAGCTCACACAACTGACGTTAGCGGCAAAGTTGTATGTACTATACTAACGTCAGAATGAATCCTGTTGTGAATTCCAACAACATCAACAATTACTTTGAAGCAATTCTGAGGTATTCAATAAATGATTAGATGTGTTTTATGTGACGGTTCAGGAACCAGTAAATGTAACTAAACCCATGAAGATAAAGATTGCTTCACAAATAGTCCTTGTATATATTTCCAGGCCGGAATATTCCCCGATTCCCTAAAGACTGACGAAGTTGTACCCCTCTTTACAGCGGAGAATCAAAACTTACTTAAAAACTACCGTGTTATGAGCACTTGTTAATCACTTGTTAATTAGCATTAAGACGCTGCAAGCATATCAGTCATAACACCTTCCAATTAGGTTTGGTCCACTCTGCTCTTGTGGATTTCACCAGTTCAGAATTAGAATCATCTGGAAACAAATCAATCCTTGATATTTTCTTACTTTAGAAAAAAAAAAAATAATAATAATGGTAATACGGTAAACCATATGATTACGTCAGCAAGTGGTTCATTTCTTATTTAACCAACATAATGCCGTATAGTTCATACAGTAAATGTTCCTCTTCCATCTGTGAAATATTAATTGTGTTACTGCAGCATTTTGTACTCAATTCATATCTTTTCTTCTTATATACAAATCATTTTGCATGCCGATAGGCCAGCTTGCACACTGCAGGTCCTAACATTAGTTCCCTGATCTTCAGTGCTAACGCATCCTGTGGCAAGTAAGGAATTGGCTTCTCTGTAATAAGTTGTTTTACTGAAATAAAGAGAGGCTTAACATCCTATCAGAACTGCTTATCGACGGTAAAATTATTAAACACACATATTATATAACATATGTAAGAGTTAAAGTTACCTACTGTTTAAGCTTTAAACATCCATCAGTACCAATAAGCCAATTGGCATTATGTATCCTATTTGAAGCCCTCAAACAAATCTGTTACACGCTGGTGTTTCCTCATTTCACTCATTGTATTATTATTTAGAGGGGAGTCCTTGACAGTCGACTAAATGTCTGTTTATTGCTCAGAAGAATATCCTAAGATGCATTGTCCGCTTGCATAAATATGATCACACCAACACTACATTAAGAAAACCGAACTAAAATTGTATGAACTGTTACATAAGCGTAAACGTTTAAGAAACGGTTACATATATCAATAGTTACTATATTTTAAGAAATGCAACTCTTCTCCAGCTCTCTTTTTGTAACTTAGTCATAGGTTACCAAGGTGAAAAAATGTGAAACGCTTACATTTTAAGTTTTCATATAATACACACACACACATACATACATTATATATATATATATATATATATATATATATACATGTAAATACGTTATACATATAAATATATATATATATTTTTTTTTATACAGCCATTCATTCCACTGCAGGACATAGGCCTCTCTCAATTCACTTATTGAGATGTTATATGGCCTGATTGGATGCCCTTCCTAATCAACCGCTAACACTCACGGCGGTGACTTTCCCTACGACTCCTGCGTTTGACTTGTCAAGGCGATATGTCGTTTTTTCGACGTGAGATCGGGCTCGAGGCAGCAGTCGGAGCGCAGACATTTTTACGACCGAACTCGGGACCATCGCGGCAGTCATATATATATATATATATATATATATATATATATATACACATATACATACACACACACACACACACACACACACACACACACACACACACACACACACACACACACACACATACACACACACACACACACACACACACACATACATGTATATATATATATATATATATATATATATATATATATTCACACACACATACATGTATATATATACACATGCATATATATATATATATATATATATATATATATATATATATACATACATACATACACACACATGTGTGTGTGTGCGTGTGTATGTATATGTGTATATATGTATGTATATATGTATGCACATATCATAAAAGGACAATGAGAACTAAATCCGACTTACTAGCATTGCTTCAGGAACTCTCTTTAATTAAACGGGATGTTGTAGGACTCTCTGAAATTAGAAGACTACAAGAACAGAAGATACTAAATGATGGACACGTGCTCTATTGGAGAGGTAAACCCCAGGGTAGCAAGCATGAATTAGGGATAGGTTTCTTAGTTCACAAACGTTTAGAAAAGAATATCGTGGAATTCTACAGTATGAGCGAAAGAGTGGCTTCAGTAACAATAAAACTAAACAATAGGTACAACTTAAAGATTGTTCAAAAATATGCTCCAACCTGCAGCCTCAGCTGATGAAGAAATAAAGAGCTATGAAGATGTTCATTTAGCCAGCGAGAGTAAAAACCTATTTCACGTTAACTATGGGAGATTTTAATGCCAAAATAGGTAAAAAGACAGAAGAAAACGTAGTGGGGAATAACGCAATAGGCACTAGGAACGAAGGGGAACAAATGCTAATCGATTTTGCGGAGGCTCGATCACACATGGAAGTCGCCATCTGACATCAAAAATGAAATTAACTTCATAATTTCAAACAGGCGCGATATAGTAAATAAATGTGGAAGTTATTAATAAAGTAACTGTTGGCAGCGACCATAGAATGCTCAGAGGCCAAATTAAATTACACCTCAGAAGGGAAAGGAACAAATTCATACGAACACCGTAGTCAAATTTAGCCAACTTGAAGACCAGAGCGACAGAATTTAGCATTAACATCCCAAACAGATATTCACTTCTCAGCGAGAAGATCTCAACTTTGGCCAAATCAACAAACAGTTCAGTGGCATAATAAAGGAAGCTGCACTTGAAGAAGGCGGTAAAAACGTCAAACAAAGCTCCAGCAAGATCTCGGTAGGAATTAAACAGCTTATACAAACACGTAGAGTGATGAAAGTATCGTCAAACAGGGATAAATTACAATTAGCTGAATTAACAAAGATTATAAATAAAAAGACGAGAGATGTATGGATATTCAATACTCAAATAATAAGTGAAACAGTGATCTCAGGTACCAGTATTAAAACATGTAAAAGGAGACTTGGAATAGGTAGAAACCAAATGTATGCAAAATGGAAACCAGACGGAGAAGTGACATATGATACGAATGAAATCAAAAGAGAAGTGGGGGACTTTTACGGGGGTTTATACAACTCAAATGGATAGCCGCGGATAGAAGCGAACGCGGTAACTAGAGAAGTACCTAACATCACAACAGAAGAAATAAAAAGAGCACTTAAAGGCTTGAAGAGAGGTAAGACACCAGGTGAAGATGGAATTAGTATAGACCTTATGATAGATGCAGGAGAAATTACAACAATTAAACTAGCCAATCTTCTTAACAAATGCCTTCTCAACGGAAAAAAAAACAAAAACGAAAGCCAGGAAAAATACAATTATTTGGATACATAAAAAAGGGAACAAAAAGGATCTAAAAAACTACCGACCTTTAAGCCTCCTTTCATTTATCTAGACACTATTCACAAAAGTCATCACAACTCGCATCTCTGACAGTCTGGACTCTAGAGCCTGGAGAACAAGCAGGCATTGCAGTGGATTCTCAACAACAGACCACATCCACATGCTCGCCCAAATAAGAGACAAGTAAAAAAAAATATAGGAAACTCCTGTGTATGGGTTTCATCGATTATGAAAAGGCATTTGACTCTGCACATATACCAACAGTACTAGAAGCTATTCAAAGGCAGTGAGTAGAGGAGGTATATTGTAAATTATTGGACGAGATATACGAAGATAGGACAGCAACCATCAAGCTCCACACAGAAACCGCTTAAATACCAATTTAAAAAGGTGTTGCGCTAGAGGTAGTGTATATAAGTATATATACTAGGGCAACTAGTACATACAAACATATCAAGCAAAGAGGAAATTAAGCGACGCATCAGTCTACGCTGGAGCGCCTTCGGCAGTAGTATACTAAATAGTTCCTTGTCATTACGTTTAAAAAAAAAATCTTTAACCATTGCGTCCTCCCAGTTATAACCTATGTATCAGAAACATGTACTAGAACCATATTACTGGAGAGGAAACTAATAATTGCCCAGAGAGGGATGGAGAGGTTGAAGTGGGGAATTAGCCCAAGAGATCGGATGAGGGCGATGTGGATCAGGGCACAGACAAAAGTGGAAGATATACTTGAGAGCGTAAAAAATAAAAAAATCAATGAGCAGGTCATATATGTCGGAGACAGGACGACTGATGGGCAAAGAAAGAAAAAGACTGGATTATAGATAACATTAAGAGGCCAAAGATCAGACCAATGGCAAGATGGCGTGACGAACTAACGAAATTTGGGAAACAAAAAACGCAAGACAAAGTTAGAAAAGATTGGGAGAGGCCTACGGCATGCAGTGGATTGATTCATGCTGATGATAATGATGAATATGATATATATACATACATACATATATATATATATATATAACATATGTGTGTGTGTGTGTGTGTGTGTGTGTGTGTGTGTGTGTGTGTGTGTGTGTGTGTGTGTGTCTATGTGAGGTTGCGTGTCTGTGCGTGCGTGTGTGTTTGTGTGTGCACAGAAACTGTAACAAAACGAATGCTTCAATCTCCCTTTAAGATGCAAAAATTGTTCAAAGCCATTCAAATAAAAGCCCATTACAAAGAGAAGGACGATATTAAGTAATTTCAAGAACATACGATTCTCCATAACGTTATTGGATTTCATTCCCTCTCTCCTCCTCGACGAAACATGAAATAAAAGCTACTTGGGATCAATGTCCTGATAAAATGTGTTTACCTGAAATCAGAAAACAATAATCGATGGCTGCAAATACTCCCAACGGAACTGCAATATCATTAGAAAGGCGCACAAACACGTTAAACAAGGTCTGAACAATCGTACATCAATCAGTATTGTATATTTTCCATTCGTTATTTCCTTGACCTTACTAGTTAGAATCACGTTGCGTTCGTGTATCATCTCAGTAACAATGTCCGGATGTGGGGGATTGACTTTGTTAATAATCATATAATAATCATAAATAATCAGATATGAGTCAGAGAGTTTGGGAAAAGCATAAATATAAAAGAAAATCAATGGTTGCAACGGCAAATTGGTTGATAGATTTCATAGGGGTATCGCGAGTGGATTTTTTTGTTATTTTATATATGTATTTATTTATC
>NC_061830.1:14168691-14171191 GCF_019202785.1 Penaeus chinensis
ATAACAGTAACAACAACAGTAATGATAGTGATAATAACAATAAAAGAATAACAAAAAAACGAAAGCGATAAAAGTAGTAATAAGAATAGATATGCTACAACTACTAATAATAATGATAATGACAAAAAATAATGAAAATGATGAGGATGATGATAATAATAATAACAACAAAACAAGAACAATAACAACAAAACAAGAACAATAATAATACTGATAAAAATAATAATTAAAATTACAATAATAATGATGAGAATAATGATGATAATGTTAATAGTGATAACAATAATACAATTAATACAAATCTGTAATAATAATAATGATAATAAAGGTGACGATAATTTTGATGTTAATAATAATAATAACAATGATGATGATAATCATAATCATAATCATAATACTACTAATAATAATGATAATAATAATAATAATAATAATAATAATAATAATAATAATAATAATATTGATAATAATAATGATAATAATGATAATAATAATAATAAGAGAATAGTAATAGTAATGATAATAGTAATAAATGTAGTGGATAATCAAACCCCGTAGAATTTGAGATGTTGACTTAGTGGCGTGTTACCCAACTACAGGTAATGTCCATGTGGGTTTGGCGTATTTAGGTGATGGCTCTCTGGTGAATTGAAAGTGGTCCCATAGTCACAGTAAAAAGAACAATAAAATAACATCACAGGCTGACTAAGAAGGAAACATAAATAGAGCATCCATATTATACATTTATTACGCATAAATCTTTTGAACGCAACCGCTATAGAAGACAACATACCATACACTAACTTGGTACAACAGAGGGCTACCCGCCACAGCCCGAGAAGCACCAGTCAGCGAGCTAAAAATCCACCGGTGAGTCACAAAAGCCTATCTCTCCCTATGACCGTCCTGGCTTGACCTTTTATACTGAGGTCTTCCCGCGCTTCGTGATGTTTTACCCATGATGGAGTTCATTCAGTTCATTAAATAGTGTATGGTGAGTTTAAAATAAGTTTAAAAATTTATAGAATAAAAAGAATAATAAAACTATCCAAAAAATGGGCACATAAAAGAAATAAAAGACCGGAAAGTACGAAAAAGTGAAGGGTATCCGTAGAGGAAAACGGGAAAACACGTAGAGAAAAGCGAGCGAGAAACAAAGCTAAGGTGAATTAGTCGAAGGCAAAAAGACAAGAACAAGACAAGGTCAGTATAGAATATAAGGTAAGTAGTATATAAGTAGTGTTACGAACAGTAGAACGTAACGTAGATGTAATTGTAGATCACGGAACAATGGGAAAGGTAAGTCAGAGGATATAGAAACATAAGTTTACTCTTATAAAAAAGCACAGACAAACACAGAAAAAGATCCGTAAAGTCAGGGGAACAGGTGGCCCGAAAGCCTGCGGGATGACACGCCTGAAACCAGGGGAAATTCACTACAGTAATCATGATTGCCCACGCTTGAGCAGATAGCCAGGGTGGTAAATAAACTTACTTAATCTTTAATTCACTACAATAATAATAGTAATAATAATAATGATGATAATAATAATAATAGTAATAATGATAATGATAATAACAATGATAATAACAGCAAAAAAAAAAAAAAAAAAAAAAAAATTATAATAATAGAAAAGAAGAAAAAACAGAAATGTTTACTCAAGTGCCATGGCCGTTACTCAACATTTTGTTTTTTTTATGTAAGCGAGATGTCTTAGTAAGTTTAGTTATAATAACAATAACAATAACCATAACAATAATAATAACAATAACAGCAACAACAAAACAACAACAACAACAAAAATAATAATGATAATAATTATAATAATAATAATATAATAATAATAATGATAATAATGATAATAATAATAATAATAATATTAATAGTAATAATGATAATGATATCTGGTCGCATAGAACACAAGCGGATAGCATCGGTGTATCTCAAAGGTTATCATCATCTCCAACCTGTCAACATGTCACCAACAAAATCGCTTCGAGAAAAGGAGTTTAGTTGTTGATGTTTTCTCAGTATGTTTCTGGAACACACATTTACTCGTACCTATTCAACAGCTACAGAAAAGTCCAAATCTTCATTCCTAGAATATAAATGCAACCTGGTAGTTACAAAAAATCATTTTCAGAATTTGCTAATAACTTATTTTACATCAGCACTTCAGTAAATACCAACCACAGATTTTATACAATAAAAAAATACATAAGGAAACCTCCCCCAATAAAATGTATTCCCTTTAATGCAATAAATTTATTTTAATTATCGTACTCAAAGTTCGACACAAGAGTTAAATGAAACGTTCGAAAGGCTCAAAGCACATGGCATTACTTCATTCCCTTCAAACAGATACCCTTGATTGAAATCTAGAAATGCTTAATTATTTTGATATATTCCATTATTTTTTAAATCCCAATCCTTTATTGTATTGGAATATGACGTTCTTTATTAACTTTTTACTTTAAACATCTAAGAAGCAATTATTAC
>NC_061830.1:14198691-14203691 GCF_019202785.1 Penaeus chinensis
ACAGATCATTGCCAGATACCTCTTTACGGGAAGACTCCTCGCTGACTCCTGAAGATGGGAGAACCTTTCGCGGTACAAAACGTGATGCGAGTGTCGGATTTCCGGAGGTCATTGAGGGAGGGAGGGGGGAGGGCAAATGCTTGATTTTCATAGCTTGAATATCAAGTGGAAATCGTGAAAGGTGAGGGAATGAGGAAGGGAGGGAAGGAGGAAGAGAGGGAGGGAAGGTGGGAAAGAGGGAGGAAAGGTGGGAGGGAGGGAGAAGGGGAAGGGGGGAGAAAGGGAGGAAGGGAAGGAGGCATGGAGAGAGAGAGAGGAAAGGAGGGAGGGGGGAAGGGAGGAAAGGGGTAAGGGAGGGAGGAAGGTAAGAGGCAGGAGGAAGATGGAAGATGGAAGGAGGGAGGGGTTGGGGGAGGAAAGGGAAGGTGCAAGGTGAACGTGGAAGAAGGTAAGGATAGGGAAAAATATGTGATATCATTAGTTAGAAGGTTGGAACATAGGCAAGAATAAACGAGATGAGACTATGAGCTCAGGGTGTGAATGTGTGTTCATATTGGCACACGTACTCACCCCACCCCCCGCTCTGTGCATCTGCTTTCTCTCTCTCTCTCCCTCTCTCTCTCTCTCTCTATATATATATATATATCTGTCTGTCCCATTGTATATTCCCCTCTATCTCTCTGCATTCTCTCTCTCGGTATCTTCACTTTTTTGTCTTTCTCTTTCTCCCTCACTCACTCCCTTCCTTCCTCCATCTCTTTTTATCTTTCCGAATATGTGTCTGTATGTATGCTTATACGTATAGGTGCATGTGCACACGTGAGCACCGACGCACTGGCAAGCATGTATACATTCATCCATGATTGCTCACTCACGCAAACAGTCGTCGTCTTGTCTCTTCCTTCCTCCCTCCTCCTCTCCCCATCCCTCTCCCACTCCTTTTCCTTCCCCATCCCCCTCTTATTCCTCCTCCTCCCCCTGCCCCTCCCACGCCAAGGGCCGCCGAAATAACAGTCCTGCAGCGCCAGAAGGGAACAATACCAGTCTCTCAGGAGGCGGGGAGGGAGACATTGATCCCCGCGTGCAGGATGAAACCATTGTTTGCAACGTTTAAACAGGAGTCGCGTGGTAGCGTTTGTCGGCAACGTTGAGCCCTTTTCCTTTGACAGAGGGAGTGACGCCCCGAGAGCACAATTCTAGTTGGTGGCATCGCTCGCTCTTGCACTTTGATGATATCCTGTGTACTTAGTGCATGTATCTTCCTTTACATCATCGTCGTCTCTGTTGTTATTGGGATTCACATGAGCAGAAGCAGCTCTCTCTCTCTCTCTCTCTCTCTCTCTCTCTCTCTCTCTCTCTCTCTCTCTCTCTCTCTCTCTCTCTCTCTCTCTCTCTCTCTCTCTCTCTCTCTCTTCAACGCCCTGTGATGGAAACAACCCGGCCAGCCAACGAGGTAAAAGTTTCATTACTTGGTAATTATGATGCCCCGCCCCCTTCAGTTCTCGTGTCTGCCCCTTCAACCCTTATCTCTGCCCCCTCTAGTCCCTATCCCATGCCCCTACCAGGCCCCGTCCCCGCCCCCTTCAGCCCTATCCCCGCCCCTACCAGGCCCATCTCCGCCCCCTCCAACCCCCAGCACCGCCCCCACTCATTATCTGAATGGAAATGTAATGCTATGTGGTGTAAACAATCGCCCAGCCAAAGATTGCAGGTTCTTGAGAGGAAATTAAATTCTTTCATCAGAGTAATTACTTTCCATTCGGTGGGAAAAGGGTAGGTTCAGTAACGATGGGAATTTGGGGAGGCTGAATGGCAGGGGTTCTATCTCTTTTGCACACAGTCGCGTACTCCCGTGCCGAGTAAATTGCCCTTTATGTTTGTTAACTACGACCCTCACTCTTTTTCTCTCTCTCCCTCTCTCTGTTTGTGAATTCCTTGTTTCTTTCTCTCTCGTGTTTGTTCCATCCTTTCTCTCCTGTCTGTCTCCTTCTCTGTTTGTCTATCTGTCTGACTCTCTGTCCGTCCGTCTGTCTGTCTCTCTATCCGTCTTATTCTGTCTCTTCGTCTTATTATCTTTCTCTCACTTTCTCTCCCCCCCCCCCCTCTCTCTCTCTCTCTCTCTCTCTCTCTGAGTGTAGCCGCCATGGTGAACGGACGTGTTTTTGCCTCCTCTCTGCCGCCGCCTAACAGCTCAGCAAACCATGGCATCCCATGGTCCCGCAGAATCAGAGGGAAATCTGACTACCCTCCCCGGGTTAGGGGGCCAGCCAGAGAGCTTCTCGGGCAGCTAGCTCGAGGTCTAATCCCCAGAGTGAAAGGGGACCCTTGGCCCAGGGTTTCGTGCCCCCTTCCCAGGGTAATGGGACGGTAGCCAGGGTTAAGGCCCCCCCCCCCCCCCCCCGGGCAAAGGGCGATTCAGCAACATTCACAACAGACAATCACAATAAGAAATAACAATTAAACCAATAAATACAGTGATAGTGAGGACAACGAAGAAACAATTCAGATAATTGGAAACAGTAAATACAGTATAGACAGAAAAGCCGTAATATCATTCTACATATATTACACCATAGAAGGACAAGAAATATAACTGAAGACGTTAAAAGGATGACAAACTCCATAGTGCACACCATGATCGGTCAATGCTTAAAAAAGGACAACATAGTGTTTGCTGTGAAAGGAGAAAACACACTACCGTGTTGATACTATGGAATAAAAAAACACACTGTAAAACAAGATTTAATGAAGATGGAATCCAGGTGGATTCCGAAACTCTAGTCTCCTTTTCATTAAATCTAGTTTTACAGTGTGGGTTTTTATACCATAGTGTTTGCTACAACAACGACAGACACTCCCGCCACTGATTGGTCTCCGCCACCAAAGAAAACAGGTATCTCTGCACCTTTTGTGAAAAAAAATTCAAAAACCAAAACATCAAAGACACACAACATGAACCCTCCCTCGTCAATCAAGATCTCAATGAAAAAAAAAAAAATGATTTGCTGATCGGAATGTTCTCCGAACAACAATCTGCAATAAACAGTTCTCAGCCGCAGGAATGCTAAAAGGAAGCATCCGTCAGAACATCCTCAAACCCCATCCCATCACACAGCATCCGATCTCCCAACCCCTGCCCATTATCAATCTGTCTACCAATTCTTCCCCTTCGCATCCCCTCCCCCTGTCAGAATGTCCTCTATCTCTACGCCACAGAATACACACACATAATCACACTCCTACTCCTTCCACGGCAGAACCAACGACCAATGCCCCCCCCCCCCCCCACCACCACCACCACCACCACCACAACCACCACCTTCATTTTCCACCAAACCGCTAATGGGAAGATGCGACACACCACAACGTGCCTGGAGCACCTGCCCCCTACTACCCCTCCTACTCCACAAGCGTCACAGCTCCTCGTCAACTACGCAGAACGAGCGGAAACACAGAAACAAGCAAATGAGCAGAAGCAACCCTACCAAGAGAAGGAAGACTTCGTTCCCGTCAACTCTAGGAAACAAAGAAGAAAAACTAGGGAGGAACGCCACTCGCCAAAACCCTTTTAAGACGCCGACCGTCCTCAGATAGTGTGCCTTTATATCACGAGTTGTCATCCAAACACACAGTCACTATAAGGGGCAAAGATATAAACCCAGATCTTTCCGAACAATGTAAAGGTGTGCGAGCAGAATGATTGATGTTGCAAATCCGGCAGAAGAGAACACATCAATGCACAGTCCCTCCTCGATCACTTCGAAGAAATTTAATTGATGATTAAGGAGTACAATATTGATATTTTGTGTATTAATGAAACTTGGCTTCATCAAGCAATATCAAGCAGTTTCATCAGCATCCCAAACTTTCATGTTTACATATGTGATGCAGGACGTGGAGGTGGAGTCGGCATATATGTAAGCGATACCCTTAAATCAAATAAGATATCCTCTGCAACTTAAATCATACAGCAGTAGAGGACATCTGGGTAACCGTACAAAGCAGTGTGTATCCTTCCTTCCTCGTCGGCACAGTCTACAGACAACCTCATGCCACCACAGAAATAATTTGACTATCTTCAAAATATTTTCAGAGAAATGTCAATAAAGAGAAAACCTCATTTTATCTTTGGTGATTTAAATACCGAACTAAATAAACCAAATGCAAAGTTAAATGAGATAATTAATAGAAATCAACTAAAATAGCTCATAAAAAAGCCTACAAGGATTACAGAAAACACCTCCATATTAGATGTTATAATAACAAACAGACCCGATACCATACTTCACACAGACGCTGTCCCATGCCACACTGCTGATCTCGAGCTTCAAACCATGATCTTAAATGCAGAAGAAACAAAACAAAACGAAAACCAGTCACTAAAACCTCTCGAGACGTTGACAGACAAGTTAACATTCTAACAAATGTGATAAAGAACGGCATCGATACCTCCGCCCCTTTACAGAAACAGTTAGATGTCCTCCCGCCCCTTGAATAAATGACAGCGTTAAGAGGGCCATAAATGATAGAAATAATACTCACAAAGCTCTCAAGATAAACAGATTTGACATCACCTTTAAGGCTGAATGCAACCATAAGAAGAGAAATGTGAAAACACGCCTCGGTTGTACGAAAACTAATTATTTTAAAAGTAAGTTCAATGAATGTAGAAGCGATTCTGCCGAAACATGGAAACTAGTCAGTACATTAGTACCTAAGAAGAAACAATCCACATACATTGCCCTAAATTCCATAAATAGTACAGAACACTTTAATAACTTCTTTGCAGAAGTCGGTAGACGCACTTATGAACAGACAACTGCCCCCACATATCAACACAATATAAATAATGAAACGAGGCCAATAACAAACTTTTTCAGACCGCAACCAGTACGAGCAGAAACAATTATCCTAACAATGAAACACTTAAGAAAAACGAATTCCGTGGGAACAGATACCCCTGCACATCGTTTCATAAACGATAGTTTACCAGCAATGGC
>NC_061830.1:14246191-14251191 GCF_019202785.1 Penaeus chinensis
TTCAATCGAGGCTTCCAATTTCTTCAGAAAAAAAGTGAAGTCAGTATCACTTTATGTTAACCCCAACATATCCTATTTTTTCTCCTGATAAGTTGTCATCTCAGGGAAAATAGCTCCGAGGCATTTCCAAACAAGACAATAAAGAGAAGGTAATGTAAACAAGCCAGTAAAGACTACATTACGCAAATAAGATATGTGATAATTGTGCTTCCTCGAAGATTCCTGAGAGAATGTGTCTGAGAAATTAAAAGAAGACTGACGTGTGAACCATTTATATTTTATTAACCAAAGAATAATGGAGAAGTCACTTCGGATTATGGGCATGGATTCACAGCTTGGGTTAGGTTCTCAGGATACTCACTAATAGTCTTGATACTCCACGTCAGCATTGTTTCTGATACGGACGTAGGGGGACAGCTCACTGAATGACATTTATCAAGCAGTATACGTAACCTACAGACACTTGAGTTTAATAAGAAACCACGCAGTAGAGTAGGTAAGCTATTTATCGAGTGACGATGCAAATTGAAAATGAAGTGCAATGAAATCCTTTAACACGAAAAAAGCAATGACAGACCTTCTTTGCCCTGCATTATTTAAGATGGCGTCTCTCCATTCAGCAAAGTTAGGGATGCTTGTGAATGCTACAGAACGTTACTGATGAAATACATGTAATTTTATAATCAGCACAATGGTTTCCAATGCAGTAGTACTTAGGTTAGTGAACTTAGTCCAAACATTCAGGGCACTGGTATACATACATACATGTATATATATATATATATATATATATATATATATATATATACATACATATATATATGTATATATAGATAGATAGATAGATATGGAAATATATATAGATAGATATGTATATATATATACATACATATATATGTCAATATCTGTATACCTATCTATTTATCTATCTATCTATCCATCTATCTATCTATCTTTCTATCTATCTTTTTATCTATTTATATATAGATATATATGTATATATATGTATATATGCATGTATTTATATACATACATACACACATATGTTTGTGAATTTGCACGCACGCACGCACGCACGCACGCACACACACACACACACACACACACACACACACACACACACACACACACACACACACACACACACACACACTCACACACACTGTTTCAACTAAAGATAAAAATGATGAATCTAATTTGTTGTAGTTAATAAAACGGATTAGTTGGCCAGACAGACCTTTCCAAACCCTCGGCTCCGTGGGAAAATTGATTTAATCTAGAGTAGACCTTGGAGGTGCAAATTCCACGAATCACTTTCTTCAACAATCATTTATTTTGAATAAAGTATTAAAAAAGTGCACTGAGTAACTGAGTGTTGAAACATAATGACTAATATTGGGGTTGGGGGTTGGGGGGAGGATAGAACGAAATGGTGGCGCTTAATATAAAAGAAGAAGAAGAAGAGGACGAAAGCAAAAAACAAAAAAACAATCAAGTAAATAAAAAAGGGGGAAAAGTATTGACTGAGAGTTGTGAAGACGAAGCCAAGGTCATGGCTTTAGTGAGAGATAGAAAATCCTGTTCAAGCGTAAGGTAAAGGAAAACCGACCTAAAGGGCATCTCACAAAAGACCAGATATTCGAACACGAAAAGGAAGGCAATACACGAAACTGCCGTCATAACCAAACGCATGTTATTCTCTTCCCCAAGAATGATTAGATATACATAAATAACATCTGACTGACAATCCTTGTGAAATATTTATTTTGGAAAAGAGAACACAGTAACGGGAGGAAGATGTTGACTGGAGAGAAAGAAATTAGAAATTAGTGTAGGGGTCTTAGTAGTATATTTGTTTTATTTTGTTTCAGAAATACGATAAAAAGAAACGAAAAGAAAGAAAAAAAACTAGAAATAAAACTAAATTAAGCAAAGGCCTGATTATAGTTTTTTAAAAGTGAATTTAGATATTCATAAAGTCAATTCTTATACCCTGTATTGTTCCTAAACTGAACGAAATAGTATAAATCAAGGTTGATCTTGCTTTATGAAAATTTTGAGTATGAATATACGTGATATGTCTGTATGTATTTCATATTTACTAATAGTAAGCGCCACATTATCTAACCAACATAAAAAAAGAATCATTAACACCATATCCTCAAGGCAGCAATAAATACGCACATCCATACACACATAATTATAAATATCAATAAATAAATAGCACAGACGATCCCTATCTCAGAAATAAAAAAATTCCCTACAAACATACCTTGCGCAATATGTAAGTCCTGTACAGTATTAGAGACAAGAATCCGTATTTCAGTCGGCTTCCGGTTTAGCCTGTGACCGATATAAGATTCCCCCTCTCTAGTTAAAAGGCTGCCATGTTAAAAAAAATGTCGACAATCTATTATGACAGCATTTCATAGAAGGTCGTGCAGTAATGATTACAAAAGCACTTCACAATTCACAAAAGGCTGACCACCCAAGGTATTGTGGGTAGAATGTGCATGGGAGGGAGCTATTTTACCACAACATGCCACAATTTTTACTTGTGCACACACACGCATACACACACACACGCACACACACACACACTTAAAATGTGTGTGTGTGTGTGTGTGTGTGTGTGTGTGTGTGTGTGTGTGTGTGTGTGTGTGTGTATGTGTGTGTGTGTGTGTGTGTGTGTGTGTGTGGGTGTGAGTAGGTAAAGCAGAGGCAGATTACAGGTGGGACTCCCGGCTTTATAGCCATTAGGCCCCCACACGAAAGGAACACCCCCCCCCCAAAAAAAAAAAAAAAAAAGTCCTTACATCTGTCTTCACTACAAAATGTGTATATCAGTTATATAATTCCAAAATGCAAAGGACGTTAACCTCGGGGTGCCCTTCCCCCCAGAGTCATGGAGAAGGGGGGTGGGGGGAGGGCATATACACTATTTCAATTACATCAAACGATATTTTTCGTAATTTGCAGCATTTGAGTAATGAGAACAAGTTTCTGTTAATCTCCATACTCCTGCATATCAACACAACAGTTAATTGATAAAATGTAGGCTGGATTATCTCTTGATTATGATTTTAATCATGTTTGTCTGATATTGACCATGATAAGTAGGGTCAATGATAGCTGGACTTTAATTAGTTTCGATTGCCATTATTTTGATTAGTTTTTCATCCTTGAAGTGATAATTATTCAACTGTCAGAGTGGTGCAATACGAGTAATTCGTTTGCTTATGAAAACTTGTTTAAAGTCAACATATTGAATGAATTTGATATAGGGTCCACATATTACAAGTGAGTATAACCAGGAGACTAATGCGTGGTTAATATAACATTTGAAGAACTTTTCCTTTTTCTTGTAAGTTATTAAATGCCTTCACAGTTGGGAACTTTGTGCTAACTTTTTATGTTCTTCAGTTTAAGTAACGTAGATTATCCGACTTATAAAAAGTACACAATTCGACAGGAAGATGACACCTTTCCATCTTGCAGAACGTCTCAAAAGCAGCTTCCCGTGGAGGGTACAAAGGGCCTCATTTCTCGCCCACGACCTCGGCAACAGAGGGAAAAGTAAACGACCTACGACCTCCTCCAAGTAACACGACCTACGACTTCCTTCAAGGAACACGAACTACGAGCTCCTCCAAGGTGCAGGGCCGACGACCTCCAAGGAACACGACCTTACGACCTCCTTCAAGGAACAGAACCTACGACCGCATGCATGATACAAGGCCAACGACGACCGTCCCTTCCTTGCGGTTGTCTTGCGAAGCGGGAATTCTCTTTCAACACGACTCGTATCGGCTGGAGACTCGGCTGTTCCGGGGGAAAAACTCTATGAATATATTACGAATGCGAGCGGTTGCCTGACATTGGGTTTATCCAAAATCGTTCGGAAGAGGAGAAAAAATGAATTTATTATCATATTTTCTCCGGTTACGCGTTTCACTTCACCAACACTCCAAGTGATGATTGAGAAATGTATGTATTTGTGAGGGACACAGCAGAGGAAAGACGCTGTTGACCTGAGATAGAGAGAAGTTGTGGGGTATTAGAGGGGGATAGCGAAGGGCATGGGTATAGTCGTTTTTATTTGTTGTGGAAGAAAGGTAAAGGGCAAGGAAGAAGATATTGTAAGCAGCAAGAAGGTAATCTTTAATATTAGACTGGCTTTAGGCTAGGCATACCTGTAGGGCCTGAAGAAAGGATCTTTATGCCTCTATCACTTCTTTAGAATCTGCTCCAAATATTTTTTTTTTTCTTATCCTCGTCAATGATGTTATTGCTGTTATTGTTATTAGTAGTGATAATGATAGTAGTAGTGTCACTGCTATCCTTATCACGACAATTTTAGTGATTTTAGTGAATCACCATAAACATTACCACCGACATTATTATCGCCAACATCGGATCATTAGCAACATCACTAGTGTTATTACTACAGTAATATAATCTTCACCACCAGAATTAGTATCATCGCCATTATCATTATCATCTGTATTAGTACTGCTATCATTAAGCACACCCTTGCAAAAGTGAGCTTCCTCAGAAGTCGATATGCAAGCACTTTTCCAGATTGCACAATCGCGTAATGACCAATTAAGAATGATCCACAGATGGCCCCGAAGTGCGAAGAAATGAGCAAAAGAATACAAAACACTCAAGGGAATTGCGAGGATTCTTGAAGATTATGTGAATCCCTCCCCCCTCCCCCTCCCCCTTCTCCTCCTCTTCCTCCCCCCGCCACCTAACAAAAAGAAAAAAGAAAGAAAAAAGAAAGAAAGAGGGTATGATTAAACGAACTATTTTCACTTTTTTTTTTTTTTGAAATGGTGATAACGGCATCTCTCCAGAAAACAAGAAATGCAAGGAAAATGTTCAGGATGAAATTACGAAAGCAATATACTCTGTCATTTATCATGTGGCTCTTAAGGCATGTCGAGGCCCGGTGCTTTCTTCCTCATTAGGTAACTATGAGATCCTTATATATTTAT
>NC_061830.1:14276191-14278691 GCF_019202785.1 Penaeus chinensis
GAGTCAGAGCAACGTCGGACGGGACTTCGTAATTCCTCAGGCGGGCCTCCTGGCAAACACGTGGCTGGTGTTTATTCTGGCGTGGTCTTGAGGCATGGCTGGTTTCGATTCATATAGAGGTCGCGCACCGATTCGAGCTATATAGGGAAATTGAAAAAAAAGAAAACGAAAAGATAATGTGTGAAAATGAGGCTGTTGTTACGAGATGTATTGTTTCATTCATTTCAATAACTATGACAGTTATGGATGGATAAAGTCGACATTCCGTAGCCTCTTGCACCGGGTGACGCCGTGCGTAAAAAAGACAAGGCGCCTACGAAAGTCTGAAAGTTACGTATTTTGCAACAGACAGGTCATACACTTTCGTTCATATATTTATAATCTGATGTATCGAAATCGCGCGTGGGACTTGGAAGAAATAACTTCTGAAACATACAAGGCTAGCTGAAAAATAAATGAATTTGAAGTAATAAAACATTTACTAATATAGGACGTCATTCATACAAACAATTCCATATCACTTGACTTAATATCTAAACCAGATACTTAATAATATAATATCGGCAATAAGTACAAAGACAGTTGAAAATTACGTTCATATATTGTTATAAGATAGAAATTAAAGAATGATTATGTTCATAGAAAACTGTGGCCTTATATAAAAAGTTACATTTGTAACTGACAAATGTGCTCCTTTTGTTTTTAGGCTGTTTAATCTCCTACGAAATACGAAAACGAAGTTAAAGATCCTTTGTTTGTTTTAAAACTAGAAGCACACGTGGTTTATTTGTATATTTCTCAATTGAAAATCAAAACAAAAACAACATGAAATACTTTTGTTATTTAGACTATTAAATATAACCAGCCACCAGAGGCATGCAAATAAGGAAGAATATAACCCTGGAAGTGAATTAGGATAAACGGATGTGAAAATAGTAAATGTAAAGGAGAAAGTATAAGAATCATGATCATATTGAGAATAATACCCAGATACGTTCACGCTCTGCGACCGACCTTACCTCATGCACCCTCATAAAGCATCTTACTTGTCAAATTGGCATTTACTAGTCAGTTTTCCCCTCGCAGTAAGGGGCGTAACCTCACTACCCTTCATGTATAATGCTTTCACTTCGCGACCGCACTCTTCCCGAGATAGGAATTATGGACACTCCTCCGCAGACGGTGGCTGAAATGTGGTGGGTTGCAAGTTATTTTCATTCAGAGTATCTTGTACCTGAATTATATGTGCACGTACTGAATGCGGTGTAATATGAGAGAGAGAGAGAGAGAGAGAGAGAGAGAGAGAGAGAGAGAGAGAGAGAGAGAGAGAGAGAGAGAGAGAGAGAGAGAGAGAGAGAGAGGAAAACGTCTAACCCTTAGTGCTAACTTATGCACTGCGGAACTTCGTGCGTCCATCCCAGTACATCTCGGGTGCCATTGTTGAAGATATCGATGTACATGACGAACAGTTGCCTGATGCTTACTATGCATTTACTCATCTCGAAAGATGAAGGAAAAAGCGAGCCAGTGAGTAGGCAATTGAAGTGAAAGAACAGCTTTTATAGTGTGTTAATGAAGAAAGAGCTATAGAGTAGTAAATTAAGAAGATATTTTAGAATTACATGTATAGCCTTTATATTATAGATATTAGTTACATGGTAATGAAAGCCATGGTAATTTTATATTTAACGTACAAGGCATCAAGTGGATGTTGTTTTTTTGTTGTTTTTAAGTTTTAGTAATTATTTGCGCATCACATTTTCTCACAAGTAAAATCTGTGCTTCTGTTTGTTCAGTTATCCAAATAACTGGAATATTATTACATATTCTTGTTATCAAGATATTTTTTTCATCCTAGTTCATGGATATGCACAAAGTTCTAATAAAATATTTATATTTTCAACTATTTTCAAACACATAATCCATTGACAATGGACTAGAAATATAAAAGACATGGTGTTCAACATCACCAACAGAAGTTAGTGTAAATTAATATTAGCTCCTTTTATGTTCACCTTCCCCAGGTTGGAGGCAGATGCGCGGGGTGATTTTTGGTCACCTAGAAATAAAGGAGGCCGTAATAGGTTAAACTAGGCTGATAAACCTCTGTTCGTACACTTTATCTTATGGAAACTACAGCTTTTTTTCGTTTCCCTCATGAAAGAGCAATGCATATTTTACGGAATCATAGAGCAACTAGCACCTTTAGTTTCGTGTGTGTGTGTGTTTATGTTTTGATAAAATTGTTCCTGTGTCTGTCTGAATAACGTTTGGTACTTACATTCCACAAACACGAATGGGCACCGCATTTTGCAATACTCTCAGACCCAAAATCTTTGGTAACCCAATCATAAGACATTTTAAATGTGTTAAATGTTCTTGCAACAGTTATAAATATTCTGGAGACGAGTCATCCCTACGCTGACCAGCAGTACACTGCTCTGCATAAACATTCATGTCGACAGGTCTTGCTGGACGAACTTCCGAGTACCGCTTGATC
>NC_061830.1:14288691-14291191 GCF_019202785.1 Penaeus chinensis
TTCTGTGTCATGAACAAATGATGATATGGCATAGATGTACTGAAACTAGATTAATATATGAAGAGAATAGATTAGTACGTAAGGAAATAAAGGAATAAATACATAAATGGATAAATGATAAGATATGAATAATTTAATGGATTGCGTATGTGTATGTCACTAAGTGAGAAATATTAATTTCATATCTGCCCATCAATGTAATAATATTGATAATAATATTAATAATGATTATAATGATAATACACAATAATATTAATAATAATGATAATGATAACAATAATAATGATAATAACAATAACAATAATAATGATAATAACAAAAACAGGAGTATGATTATAATAACAATGATGATGATAATGGCAGAAGTATGAATGATAATGATATTAACAATTATAACAATAATGATAATAATAATAATAATAATAATAATAATAATAATAATAATAATAATAATGATAATAATAATAATAATAATAATAATAATAATAATAATAATAATAATGATAATAATAATAATAATAATAATATAATAATAATAATAATAATAATAATAATAATAATAATAATAGATAATCGTGTTGATAATGAATATGAAAATAATGATAATAATAATAACAACAGTAAAACTAATAAAAAATTATGAATTCAACAATGATAATGAAAATCAGAATGATAATAATGTTCACAATGATAGTAATAATAATGATTATGGTGAGATTATATGGTAATAATGATAATGACAATGCCATTAATGATAATGATGATAATATTGGTAATAATAATGATAATGACAACAATAATTATGATATTGATAATAATGACAATATTAATAAAACATATAATAATGAAAATGAAAGTAATGATAATAATAATAATAATAATAATAATAATAATAATAATAATAATAATAATAATAACATCAACAACAACAACAACAACAACAACAACAATAATAATAATAATAATAATAATAATAATAATAATAATTATTATTATTATTGTAATAATAATAATAATAAAAAGAAGAAGAAGAAGAACAATAATAATGATAATAATACTAACAATTATCTTCATATTGATAATCATAATAATAATAATAATAATAATAATAATAATAATAATAATAATATAATAATCGTGATAATAATAGTCGAAATAATCATAAAAATAATGACACTAATGATAATCAGAGTAATAATATCAATGACGACAACAATAACAACGACATCAACTGTTAACATGGTAAGAGCCCAACAGGAAATTGCTGACATCATCAGTAACAGAAATAAACCAGTTTTAGACTTTCTCGCAAAGTGATAAAACTAGATTGCTGAGTTACTAATATATTACCTGAATTCTTATTTGTCTGCTTGTCCATTAGCCTCGTTATATATTCTATGTGTCTTTAATGTAGAATGGCATAAAAAGGAATAAAGAATAAGTAAAAGAAAAAGTAAAGTAAATAAAACAAAACAATATCAGACTGATTCATTAACACATGGTGAAGGACTAAGGAAAGAGCTTTGAGTTTACCAAGACTATTCTAGTCCTTTTTCTTTTGTTTCTCAGAAGCTAAAAATAGATCTTAATATAAATACAATGTCTCCGATTATATAGCTTTGCGGTGCCTTTGAATCAATTTTTTATTATATAACAAAGCTTTCTATGAGGTAACCCAACCATTCTGTGATGCTTTCATACTTCAATGGATATATTAAAAAAAAACGGATATAACTATTGTATAACGCGAAGCATTTAATAAAAGCCAATTAAGTTGACTGTGAACAGGATCTCCCTAACTGAACACGAGCTAGAAATACTGTAGGTCCAAGTTTGTGAGATTACAGAGGGTGGAAATATCACTTCTCTCTCTCTATTTTCTTGTTAAGATGAATGGAACATCCGTGTTTCCCTTTGCATGTTATTAAAAAATTGCGTGTGTCGAAGTTGATAAATAGCCTGTAAGGATTCTCTTTGCATATATGAATCATATGAAATACCTTTTTATTGAATTTCCTACGCGTACGTGTTTTTGTGAGATGTGCATGTATAAAGAAAAAGTAGTGTATGTATAGAGAAGTGTAGATGGATGTGTCAACACACACACACACACACATACACACACACCTATATATATATGTGTGTGTGTGTGTGTGTGTGTGTGTGTGTGTGTGTGTGTGTGTGTGTGTGTGTGTGTGTGTGTGTGTGTGTGTGTGTGTATGTGTGTGTGTGTGTTTGTGTGAGTGTGTGTTTATATATATATATACATATATATATATATATATATATATATATATTTATATATATATTTATATATTATATATATATATATATTTATATATATATATATATATATATATATATATGCATATGTATAAATATATGTTTATATATATATATATATGTATATATATAAATATATGTTTATATATATATATATATATATATATATATATATATATATATATATATATATATATATATATTCATATGTATAAAT
>NC_061830.1:14351191-14354206 GCF_019202785.1 Penaeus chinensis
TCTCACTGATATATTCTCTTTTACTCTTACAATCCCCACTCGATCAATGGGTACTTCAACCCCCCCCCCCCCCCCACCTCGTACACACACACACACTTCAAGGTCCTCCTACTCCGTAAGCAGCCTAGACCTTCATTAGGCTTATTCAATATAATACCAATCTATTGCCGAGACGGGAAACCCACGGTATCTATGTATGAGAAGTGGTCCTCCTCCTACGGGAAAATCCATACAATAGTTTTGTGAAATATAGGCGCTGGGGTCCCCTATTGTGAGTTGTGCTGTGATTTAGAGCACAGGGTAGAGAGCCCCCTCCTCTCTTACCGCGGGGTAGGGTTGGGGGAAGGGTAGAGGTATGTAGAATGGGGGGGGGTGGGGGAAGAGAATGATAAAATGGAAAGGGAGGAAAAAGGAGAAAAAGTGTGTTCTGTATTCGAGGATCGGGTCGAGAGTGGTAATCTTATTCCCTATTGTTCTGGCAAGTGTTTCTCATTGTGCTATCGAAGGCTTGATGAATTTCACGCCCTCGAGAAAAAGGAAAAGAGAGAGAGAGAGAGAGAGAGAGAGAGAGAGAGAGAGAGAGAGAGAGAGAGAGAGAGAGAGAGAGAGAGAGAGAGAGAGAGAGAAACCTGAGACAGAGAAAGAGAGAGAAATGGAGAGAGATAGTGAGACAGAGACAGAGAGAGAGAGGAGGGGGGGGGGGGATAGAAAAAGACAGAGAGAGAGAGAGAGAGAGAGAGAAAGAGAGAAAGCGAGAGAAAAAAAAAGGAGAGAGAAAAAGAGAGAGCAAAAAAACAAAAAAAAAAAAAAAGATAGAAAGAGAAAGAAAAAAACAAAAAAGCATCAGTACACGAAGACTCATAAGAAGCAGGCCGAAGAAAGTCTCCGCGTAATAGGTGAAATGTGGCCAAAAGATGTGGTCGAGCAAGGCCGTTAGAGTAAATCCAAGAAAATATCGGTACCTCAATGTGTTAGCAGTCGAGTTTTCAAGAAGTTACGTGTTTACGGCAGAAATGGCTTACTGGAGAAACTGCCAAGGAAAATTAACGAAAGAAAAAAAAAGGGGGGAAAGAGAAGAGGGAGATTTAAAAAGAGAGAGAGGAGAGGGGAGGAAGGGAGGGAAGGGGGGGAGGGAAAGGGGGGGCGGGAGGAGGGAGGGGGGGGAAGGGGGAGGGAGGGAGAGAGGAGAGAGAGAGATAAAAAGAAAAAAAGAGAGAGAAGAGGGGATAGAGAGAAAGAAGAGGGGGAGGGGGAAGGGGAGGGGAGAGAGAAAAGAGATAGAGAGAGAGGGAAGGGGAGGGAGGGAGGGAGGCAAGGGGGAAAAGAGAAGGGGAGGGGGGAAGAGAGAGAGAGAAGAAGAGAGAGGAGAGAAGAGAGAGAAAGAGAGAGAGAGGAGAGGGGGGGGGAGGGAAGAAGGAGGGAAGAGAAGAGAGAGAGGGGGTTAAGAGAGAAGGGGGGAGAGAGAGAGAAAGGGGGATAGATAGATAAGGGTAAGAGGAGAGAGAGAGAGAGAGGGGGAGGAGAGAGAGAGAGAGGGGAGAAGAGAGAGAGAGAGAGAGGGGGAGATAAAAGAGGGGAGAAAACGGAGATTAAGCAGAAAAAGAATAGCGGAGGGGAGAGAAGCTTTCCTTTTTTTTTGTCCCCCCTCCTTTTTTTTTTTTTTTCTTTTTTTAAATGCCTTTTGGACAAAGGGATGATTTGATAGAGGTGGCAGGAGGGGGAGGGGGTATTCAGAAACACGAATAAACAGAGAGAGGCGAGAGAGATGTTTTTTCGTCCTCATTGAGATTTTTTTTTTTTTTTTTTTTTTTTTTGAGCAACAATGGGAAAAGGGGTGATTTATCCTGAGACAGGGGGAAAGGGAGAGAGAGAGCAAGAAAGAGATATTCAGAGGGCGAGGGGGAGGGGGAAGAGAGCGAGAGGGGGGGGGGTTTGGGAGGAGAGAGGGGGAGGAAAAAAAGAGAGATTTGAAGAGAGAGAGAGAGAGAGAGAGAGAAGAGAGAGAGATAGGGGGAGAGAGGGGGAGATTAGAGAGAGAGAGAGAGAGCGGAGAGAGACATAAAGAAAGAAAGAAAAAAAAGACATAAAGACGGAAAGAAGATGTCATTGTTATGTCAGCCTCTGCATGACTTTTAGACAGCACCTGCGAGGGCGTTTTGAGACCTTTTTTTTTTTTGGGAGACGTGGGAAAGAATTTGAAAAGGTATGGGGCCGAGGAACGAAATGAGGACACCCTGAATATTGATGGTCTTCCCTTAAATGGCCCCGTGAAGTCAAATTTCCGGGGAAAAGGTTCTAGGAGGATATAAAGATGAAGTGCAAAAAAATTCTCAAAAGGGGGAAAAGGGCAGAGATTCCCCAGAAGGAGGAGCGGGGGTTTTTTTTTTTATAAAAGACGTGCATTTTCGCCCCTACCCAGGGCGAAAGGAAAGGGATTTCAAGGCAAAGTAGACGCTTTTCAACCGCTTAATGAAAACTAAGATAAAGGCACTGTTCTATAATCAGAGATAAAAAAAAAAGGGAAAAAAAAAAACATTTTTCTTTCGTTTTTTTTTTAATTTTCATTATATTAAAATAATGATAATAATAATAATAATAATAAAAAATTAAAATTTTTTTTATTATTATATATCAAAAATTCGCTATTCCCTAAATGACTATACTTTCCCTAAATGGGTATATTTTACTTTAATGGTAAAAGTTCAGGGATAATACAAAACTGTATCTACTCCTTTTCATATCCTAAGGACTTGTTCTCAAAACTAGTCATTCCGCAGCAGAATAAACTTATGGGAGATTTTTCTTAAGTGGAAGTTATTTATATTTTTTACCAAAAAACGTGGATTGTGAGATTATAGAGAAAGGTTTATCTAAATCTCTTACGCAAAAAAATCGCTTCTAATCTAAAACACCAGAAAAAATATGTGACAAATACCAAGGTGATTGCACAAATGAAACAAAAAATTATATATATATACACACACAAAAATAGCTCACGAAGAGTCTGTGTTGCAA
>NC_061830.1:14354306-14362113 GCF_019202785.1 Penaeus chinensis
GATTTTCTATTACAAGATTATTTACCACATAGAACGTAATTATTATCATTAACATTTCGGCTTCAGAAAGTGAAGTATAATAGATTATCTACATTTTGTGTTAGGGTTTTCATGCACCTATTTTATTCTCTCATTGTCTATGGCAAAATTAGGCAGTATACGCCAAGAAAAAACAAAGAGCATACATGAAATTACCGCCTTGAATGCTGAATAAAAAAATAAAGACCATTGCAATTACTCAAGTGATATTAAAAAAAAAAACAAAAAAAACATTAAAAAAAATCACTTTAGCCATCTCTTAGTTAAGAGAAGCCAATCATTCATTAATATGATTAGATACCCTTACGTTTTGTATATTAATAGTTTTCCCACAATTATAAAACCAAATATATATATATATATATATATATATATATGACAGGCTTATATTCATCAATATAGTATTATCTACATTTTGCAATAGACTTTTCAGTAGTCTCATATTTTAATTTAACCTCACATCTGTATTCACCATTAGTCCTTCCAGAAAATAAAAGAAATACCTTTGGTACATAATAGCTGTTCTACAATGACATTTAATGATTAATATCGAAAAAGAGAATGAAGAATTAATAAAATTCGCATTGTAACATACATTTCCAGATTAATTCAAAATGAAAATGAATAGTATTACCATGGATAAAAAAGGGAATTAAGTTATATTAAATGCAAGAAGTATGAAATAGGGAAATATTTGTATAACTAATATTGTTCATTAATTAGCTCTGCAGGAAAATTGTTTTCAACATCGTCACTTTTTCACTTGCAGGATTTAATTTACTCCAGATCTCTATAATCTGAAATTACCTCGCTAGCCCTCAGAAATTTCTTCATCACCGCCCCCTCCCATACAGGTAAAATTACCACAGGTTTGAGAATCACTGCTCCAACCAAACTCCGAAATAAAAGTAGGATTGTGGCTGAAAACAAAAGAGGAAATACCTATAATTTCGCATGATTCCTATAGAACTGATTGAAGAACCTGGCTGCAGAAGCGAACAACCGTAATGCTGAATACTGAATCGTAAATGTTGATAGATTCCTTTCTCTGTTACCTTTATTCGCTCATTATTCTTCAGGGTCCAAAAGTGCAGAACATAGATGAACTTCTCTTTTACAGTCAATAAATTAGCTACTAGTAATATACAAAAATAAAGCACTCGGGGTATGGGTTAAGTGTTCCTTATATCATTTGATTTAATTATCTTGAAATTGAAACTAGCCCAAGAATATATATATATATATATATATATATATATATATATATATATATATGAGATGAAGTCGATTTCATTTATAACTTTTTCACCCCCCCCCCCCTCCAATTACTTTTATGTCACAATGTAAATATGTTTCATATTTGCTCATATGATAACAGGTTAGCACAGATAAAATAATGTCTCTGGAAAAAAAGGCTGAAAAAATATAATGCAGGATATCTATTTACATTACTTACCCCTCACCTTGCAGAGTCATTAGATTTTCTATTACCAAAAAAATATATATATATATATATCACAGAGAGAACGCAATTACCATTATCATTTGGACTCAGACTATCTACATTTTAATTATTTACTTATATTTCTTTATTTACTGATATTTATAGGTAACTTTTATTCTTACATTTTACCTAATATATGTATTCACCAGTCATTCTAGAAAAGAAATCGTTTATTTTAAATTGCTTCTCAGAATAGCGTCCGATTATAAAAATAACTGCTACCACATTAAACTATTACCATCGAAAAAAAAGAACCAAGAATGTATAAAATGATAGGATACATAGATATTCAAATTAATGCTGACATCCAATTTACATAACCTTTCATCTCACCAGTTGGAGAATCAATGACTGAATTCTGGATTATGAAACAAACCCTGAATGACATCTACCCTTTTACATTTTTACTTTCGTCATGCTCGCCCTCAGCAAGAAAAATGTTTTCAAAATAGTTCCAATAAAATTCTTACGCACCTCAGTTTTTAGACTGTGGTCAACAAGAAATTCATGTTATAAGAATAAAAATAACATAGTAAGTAATATAGCAATAGGAAATGCAAAAGAGAAGTTACAGAATAAGTAAATTAGAAACAGAAGTTAAGAAACATTATACACGTAACTATAAAAGTGCGAGGATTCGAACCATTGCCATAAATTTCATGTCTGATGCAGCTCGAACCGCTAGAGAAGAATATAGAACCGCGCTCGCGACCAATGAACAGCTAGCAAACAATGTTTTTTCCAAGGGGAATACTGTGTTAATAAGATGTTACAACTATCTTTGAGATATAGACGTTCGAAAATCAAATCATCGTGGAAGAAGTGGAGCCTCGCTAACAATTTGCAATGTAATGTATTAAAACAATGGGGGGAAATCAGCAAAGCATGTTGACAAAAATGGGTGGTAAATTTGTAGAATAAATATACGTAAATTATTAATTTTTGAAATATTTTATACGTGTTAAAAGTAAATTAATTCTTAATTTTTAAGAGACTACATCATTTATGTCCGTATCATTTACTCCCACTATGGAATGAATTACTTTCTGCATGAAGAAAAAATATCAACATTTTCATGGTCCAGCGAACACAAATGTTAAATTCTAAACCTATAAATGATGAAAATATATAACTGACTAATTCGTCATATTAGACAAGGTATGGCTGATTTTGCAGGGAATTGCAAATAATTACTTCCTTTCATAAGTCTTTATTCATGAGCAGCGTATCCTTTTATTGTCCACATTTTCTTTTTTTTATTCTAATCAATATCCTGCTGATTGACCATAAAAATTCATAAATCATGTTTCTTAATGACTTTATCCTTCGTGTATTGACAGCTTTTCCTGTATACACACAAAAGGTTTTTTCATTTCTTATCAAAGGATAGGAAACGCTTATTCTGTAATTTAAGCTTAAACTCGCATTGCTTTCAAACGTGCAGTGGGAGAAATATACTCTGGACAGGTGCGACGTAGGAGGCTATACTTATATATGTTATACTTTCTTCATATGATCGTGTTATGTAATAATTTCATTAAAAAAAATATTGATATTGTGGATAAGCAAGGTATATTTGTGCCATTTAAATATAATTACATATTCTTATGTAAGATAATTTGAACAGGTGCGACGTAGGAAATAAATTACAGAATATGGACTGCGGTCGTTAATATTTGTCAACCTCTATTGAATTTTTCACCCGACAGAGGAGACTTCCCTAACCGACGTGACACTTCCATTGTCGCAAGTGCCATTTTCGAAAGAGAGAAAAATGTCTCCTCCCATCATGTATATTTGTTGCAGATAGGAAAAACAATCGCGAGGAAAGTGATAAGTAACACTTGAATGAATAATGGAATTACCTAGTTGGCAACTGTATAGATTCGATTCGGACAAACGATCGCGGCATGTATTTGTGTTGTTTTAGTTTATTGTGTATTAGTCATTCGAGATAGTTTTATTTATACAACTGATAAAGAGATATTGTTGTTTTCATTTTTTAATCTTTTTTTATTCTCATGTTTACAAGTAATCTACAAACTTCATGCGGGCTAAACTTATCACCAAACCTAAATCAAGCCCGGTCTATATATATTTCATGTAGTGTGAAGTCATGTTACAGCTATATTCATGATCATAATTACCACCTCTATTATCCTAGCGGTAAATACACCATCGCGCTTAGTCGAATGAGGGTTAAGGAGCGAGAGAAAAGGAGAGGCCCCGATGCTGCCCCGTCAACAAATTATAGCATTTTTATAGGGAAAATAGACCTTGAGCAAGAGAACGAAGAGGCATGCGGAAGGACGTGCTATGAGTGCCAGTAGCAGAGGCGAGTCATTATCTATGTAGGATATGGGGATTTATCTTGATCAGATGATAGAAGGGGTACATCATCACCACTGTTTAGGAGGGCATCTTTATAAATAAGATTTTAGTGGTATTGATGAGAAAATGGACTTCACAAGAAAGACGAATGTATTTTATTTCTCAAAACTGAACTTGATGTAATTTTCATACCTTCGGTTAAAGATGATAACGTTTTTACAGTTTTACCAAGTTTCCATGGTTACAAAAAATATGTTATAATTCAGTCACACTCGTATTTGAATAAATTAGCAATTTTCTTTCTCTGAGTTAAGTAAAAGGACGGTTTTCTCTCTCAATATGATAATTATGACAATGTGAATGTTTTTTACTTGCCATTTACCCACCATTAGCGACAACTGTAATGAACTGCAGATACAATTATATCTCGCAAGAATTGTAAAAGTAGCGTCACTGCCACTACCCGTTTAATTAACATATGGTAACGTGAGTATTGTTTGTGAAAAGAGAGATAGTGTAGAAGACGATGTGAGGAGAGGAGCGATTGAATACGAAGGCTGGTATGCGCATCAAGAAAATGCGGTTACCAAAGTGCATTTTTATCAAATATTTTTCAGTTGATTCTTTCTAAAATAATTTGTTGTCATTGGAGTGGTCTCTTTTTATTCAGAACTTAAGGCGGTAGTATCATGTATTTGATTTTTCTTGCCCACATTTGTCACAGAGAATTAATATTTATGAAGATGTGGTTGTAGCATTACCGTCCCTGCCCTCCGAACAATAAAAAATAGTTATAGGGTATAAACAAATATATAAATAACAATAGATAAGAATACAAAATCAATGTATTATCTTGCAATTGAAGAGGTGACATTGGTGAACGATTTATTTAGTCGATCTTAATTCAAGATAATTCAAGATAATTAAAGGATATTGAGTAGCATCTCATTTTGTTCTGGAGACATTTTTTCTTTATTGATGGGAATGGTCTTTATTTAAAAAAAAAAAAAAAAAAATTAAGGGTAAATGCATCATATATTATTTGAATTTTCTACTTTTCCCCCATAGGTTGTTTGAAGATGTAAGTCGTAGCATTAACGTCCCTGTTAACCTCAGTTATTGGTAAGGAATAAAAAGTTACAAATGAAAGTGATTTTCTTGTTTATTAATATATATTTTCTTTACCTAGTCTAAATTTCAAGATAACAATAGGAACATTTAACCCATACCCAGAGTACTGTATTTTTACATATTGTCTAGTAAACATTATGTAGCTGCATATGAAAAAGATTTTAGTTTTATCTGCATTTATATCTATCTAAATCATTTGCACAAGTTTCCATTTGATATCAAGGTTGTCTACCTCTTCTGCAGTCAGGATCTTAAAACAATTCCAAAGAATTCATGAAAAATACTGTAAAGTAGCGGTCTTTCCTATTTTGTTTTCAGCCAGAATCCTACTTCTGCTTTGAAGTTTGGTTGGAACTATGATTCTCAAACTTAGGGTAATCATACTTGTTTGGAGTAATGAAGCCATATCTGAGAATTGTCGAGGCATTTTCTATATAAATAGATCTCCGTTAATTAATGAATAATATATTAATGCATGAATAAATAACACAGAAGTAAATAATAGAATATAGATTACAATGAAAAATTACCAATTTACTTAATTCCAAAAATTAATAGTTACAGTATATCAATTCTGCGAGTTTACCACCCATTTTCGCCACATAGTAGTATCCTTTGCAGATTTTCTATATTGCTTTAATCCATTACATTGCAAAGGGGAAGCAAGGTTCCACTTCTTCCAAGACCAAGTGATTTTCGACTTCATATGTAAGATTATCATCTTTGTTTGACATGATTCCATATTGAAAAACAATTGTTAGCTGTTCGCGCGATCTTGGATTTCTCTATAGTAAGGTTGAACGTGCATATAAGCAATAAAGTATTTAAACTAGATAAAATTCAAGGGAATGGTTTGAATCCCAGCGGTATTATAGTTAACATTTATAATGTTTATAAGTATTCTACTGATGATTTACTTATGTTGTAATTCTACTTGTACATTTACAATCACTTTATTCCTTACTAATCTTCTTTACTCTTACTTTTACAGTAAATGTTTAATCGGACACTACTTTGAGAAGCAATGACTGATGGTGTATACAAATAAAATATAAGACTATAAGAGATATAAAATGTAGATAATCTACTATATTATAATAACATTTGCGTTCTCTCTATGTTTGATTATGTATTTTTTTAATAGAAAATATCGAATGACTTCGCAATCAGATATCCATTATTCAGCTATTTCAGACATTATTTTATATGTAATTCTGGGAACGATCTTCTCTATTCAAAAATATGAATTGTGCATTATATACTATTTGAATTTTCTTGACCTACACTATTCACTTTTGTCACAGAAGTCGTAGCATTAACACCCTTTGTTATCCTGGTATTAAAAAGATCTTAATAATACAGAAGTAAATACACTAATATTGATTACAAAAATACGAATCAATATACTTAATTTTTAAGAATGATTTTATAGTATATTAATTCTGCGAATTTACCACCCATTTTCGCCACATAGCAATATCCTTTACAGGTTTTCTGTGTTGCTTTATTCCATTACATTGCAAACGGGAAGCGAGATTCCACTTTTTCCACGACCAAATGATTTTCGACTTTGTATGTGGCAAAGGTATTTGTAACATTGACATCTTTGTTTGACAAAATTTGTATTTTGAAAAACAATTCTTAGCTAGCTTCTCGTTGGTCGCGAGCGCGGGTCTCTCTATAGTAAGGCTGAACGTACATAAAACCAATACGGTATATGAGCGAGATAAAATTCAAGGCAATGGTTCGTATCCCAGCGGTATTATACTTAACGTTTATATTGTTTATGATTATTTCTGTAGACAATTTACTTATGCTGCGATTCTACTCGTACATACTTCGTACTAACTTTTAATTAACTATGCTTTAGTCATTTTAGTTGTTCTTAAATTTCTAGAGAAATTAACTGCTCTTTATCCATGATAAAGGTCACTCAGGATTTCTTATAATACAAAATTCAATCAGTATTTTTCGGATTAGTAAAAGTTAAAAGTTTATATGTTATAATACTATCCATTCTCAGTTTGAATGTCAACATAAATTGGAAATGTGTTATAATGCGAATTTTATACATTCTTCATTGTCTTTTTCGATGATTATCATTCGATGTAATTGAAGAACATCTGTTGTATAACTGGCCACTTCTGAGAAGCAATGGTAAATGGCTGATTTTATGGAATAACTAGTTGTAAATACAGATATGATGTAAATTTCAAATATGTAATCTGGTTTTGTAATTGTGTGAACGAAGCCTATCTAATAATAACGAATGAGTAGGTCCTCTTTACGCGATAAAATAATTTTGTAATAGAAAATGCAATAATTGTACAAATGAGGGTTAACTAAAGAAAAAAAATTCATGGGTACAAATGAATTGACTTTATTATAAAAATTAACCATTACAGTATATAATTTCTGCGAATTTATCACCCATTTTCTTCTCATAGCAATATACTTTGCAGATTTTCCAAAATCCTATAGTCCGTTACATTGCAAACGGGAAGCGAATACGTATGTGGCAAAGGTAATTGTAACATTGTCAACTTTGTTTAACAAGATTCCATTTTGAAAATCAATTGCTAACTAGCTGCTCATCAGTTGCGATATTGGGTCTGTCTATAGTAACGCTGAACGTGCATAAAACCAATAAGGCATTCGAGCTAGATAAAATTAAAGGCAATGGTTCAAGTCCCAGCGGTATTATAGTTAATATTCATACTGTTTATGATTGTTTCTAGAGTTAATTTACTTATGCTGTAAGTCTACTTTCATTCATGTTCGCTTTATTCCTTACAAAATCTG
>NC_061830.1:14362213-14367213 GCF_019202785.1 Penaeus chinensis
CCCTTTTCCTCGCGGGGTTCCGAAAATTTACTTTCTTTGACAGTTCCCTTTAATTCGTTTTCTGGGGGGCTCACAGTGTTTTGGCTGCGCTGTGGGGCAAAGAACCTAATTTGTTTCCGGAATCGCAAAAAAAGCAACAAAGCAGAAAAATAAGAAACTTCTACCGACGTTACCACGAGAAGTATATTGTTGACCTGTGAAAACAAAAGCATAAAAAAGTTGGGAGAAAGTATTTTTCTTCCATTTTTCTTCTTGTTGGGCTTCTCTGCAAATGCGTACGGGAAACGGAAAAAGGATGTTGTATACGTCATGCAATTGGGGTTTTGTTTGTGTGTTGTGTGGCTGGGAAAATATCGATTTTTTTTGTTTCTGTTTTTTAAATTTGTTGTTTTTGGGAAAAGGAATTTTAAAACAAATCACAAAAAAAGTTTATTGTAGTGTGCCAGCTTTATAATTTTAATGAAAATAATAAACCCCTTTTAAAAATGATGATGATGTGATAATAAAAATGAAAAGGGGGAAAAAAGTGAAAAAGATTTTTATTATGATGAGTGAGATGATGGATGATGAGATGTATGATGATGATGAGATGGAGTAAATGTGAATAGGAAATGGTGTACAGGGGAAAAGGATTTTGTGAAGGTGAAGATAAAGACAAAAATGTTTCGGGCTCTGGGTGATGATGATGGTTATGATGTGATGGATAGGTGAAGTATAGAGAAGTGACAAGGGGGATAAAAAAAATGAATATTGATGACGATGATGATGAGACGAATGGAAAAAAAAATAAGATAATGTGAAAAATGAAAAAAGGGAAATATGATGAAAATAATGGTAACAATGATAATAGTATTAATAATGCGTGGATAACAATTGGTAGCTTTACGAAAATTTAGGATTTTGAAATTTTTAAATATATCAGAAAAGTAGTAGTTTTTCTTTTTCCTTCCCGAAAAAAAGAGTAACGAATACCGAAGCCATTTCTTTACCGAGGATTATCCGGTAAAAGCAGCTTTTCTCCCCCTTCGTTAGGCCTATAATACAAATAAATCTTTACGAGGAAAATCCGTCTCATAGAATGTCCAAGGAGGCGGCTTGGGTTCCTTTGAGGATGTCATATAAGGTTATCAAGACGGTCCCCGCTGTGGACCCTTTTTTTTACCTCCCTCCGTTTTCTATTTACTTTCCTTCACGATAAAAGCTTCCAACAGAAAACGAGATGGAATGACAAAGTTCCTCAAGGGAGAGAGAGAGAGAGAGAGAGAGAAAAAAGGAATGCTTCTTTCACGTCGTGATTTAGCTCTTCCTTGTAGGCGTATTTCGAAAAAAAAGATGGAAGTTTATTATTGGTATGTCTTTGTACATGTTTTGCTTTTACGTATGTCTAAGACTGGACGTGAATAGTTTTCGTTGATGATGGTAATGATTGTGTATGCTTACATCGCTTCTATTTTTTTCACGACAGGAAGGTATGCCTGAGATTTCCCCTACAATGATCCTGTGACAAAGCGAATAGCACTGTTTCACTCACTGTGTTCTGAAAAGGGACACTACTGTAATGTTATTGGCGTGGTGATTAATGGTAAATAAACATCGTTACGTAGACAGGTTTTTCCCTTTCCTTTGGTCTCCCTGCCCTCTTTTCCTTTTACTCAGAGGGTATGTAATGAAATTTCCTGTCCCGTATAATGGATGTTCTATAGACAGCTGGCCCGTCATGGGAATTTAGAATGAGACTTCCCTTCATAACGCTCTTTTTCGTATCTCAAAGAGTGTTCTTATTTTTAACGATTCTATGGGAGAGTATTAAAGAAGTCTTGGACGCCGTATTCCAGAAAAAATAGTGAAAGGAAGCATCTTTACTTCGAAGGGTAACTCGACACTGATTATCTTCTATCAGGTCATATACCTCTGTTCTTCTCTCTGTTCCTGCAGGAAGCCTTTGTCCCCACATTCAGCTGACACTCCCACGGACGCTAACGTCCTGCTGACAGACGGTGCAGACATAGTTTACGGACAAAAGTTGCTGTTATCAGCTAGACGGTGGGACAGTTATCAAGGCTAGCGTCCCGAGGTCTGAAATGTGGCTGGAGATAAGATAGTGTCGGAGTGCTGGACGCAAGGGACGTGAGGGACTCATTTGCATACAAGGCACGATTGTAAGTGGCAGCTTTTACTCTCTCCCTCTATCTTTTTCGGCATCTATGGCTGGAGTAAACAGAGAAGAGGAGAGTATATGTACCCACAGACTCACATAATAAACTCATTGTGAAACTTCTATTATAAATGTATACTATAAAATTAAAATTATGACAATCATAATAATAATAATATTAATATTAATAATAATAATAATAATAATAATAATAGGAATAATAAAGATAATAATAATAACAATAATAATAATAATAATAATAATAATAAAATTAATAATAACAATAATGATAATAATAATAATGATAATAATAATGATAATGATAATAATAACAATAATGATAATAATAATAGTAATTATAATAATAATAATAATGATAATGATAACAATAATGATAATAATATTGATAATGATAATAATAATAAAAATAATAATAATAATAATAATAATAATAATAATGATAATAATAATAATGATAATAATAATAATAATAACAATAATAATAATAATATTAACAATAATAATAGTTACAATAATAATAGTAAAGATAACAATAATAATAATACCATAAAGTGAACCCCGTGAACAAATCCCCTGGATAGCAAAAGTAACGACCAAGCATCATAGCACTGGAAACTGAGTGCCAATGTAGAGCGTTCCCACCCAGCACCTGGCACGTTTCCAGAAATGTGAGATCAGAGATATTAGTTTTAAAGGTAGGGACATTGAGGTTTTACTGCCGGTAATTTGATTTCTACGAATATATTTGATTCATCTGGGCGAAAGGAAAGGAAGGAAAATTCAGAGATAGAGAGAGAGGGAGAGAGAGAGAGAAAGGAAATGGATTGCGCGAGTGTGAAAGAGTGAGAGAGAGGGGGAGAGGTAGAGAGAAAGAGAAGAAGGAGGGGGAGAGAGAGAGGGTGAGGGAGAGAGAGAGAGAGAGAGAGAGAGAGAGAGAGAGAGAGAGAGAGAGAGAGAGAGAGAGAGAGAGAGAGAGAGAGAGAGAAGAGAGAGAAGAGGAGAGGGAGAGAGAGAAGGAGAAAGAGAGAGAGAGAGAGAGAGAGAGAGAGAGAGAGAGAGAGAGAGAGAGAGAGAGAGAGAGAGAGAGAGAGAGAGAGAGAGAGAGAGAGAGAGGGGGGGGGGGTGGAGAGAAAGGGGGGGGATGGAGAGAAAGGGGGGGGGGTAGAGGTAGAGAGAAGGAGAGAGGAGAAAGAAAAAAAAGAATGAAGAACGAAATAATAGAATGTAGTGCCAGCATAATATCTTCACGAGGCGGAGGAGTTCGTCAAAAGATCAGAGAAAGATTGCGAGAGAGAGAGTGAGAGAGAGAGAGAGAGAGAGAGAGAGAGAGAGAGAGAGAGAGAGAGAGAGAGAGAGAGAGAGAGAGAGAGAGAGAGATGGGGGGGGGGGAGGAGAAAGAGAAAGAGAAAGAAAAATGGAGAGAAAGAGAAAGAACAGAGAGGCAAAGAGAGAAAGAATTTCGTGTAGTGGCAGCATAATGACCTCGGGGCGTCGGCCGTGAGAGGTCCTGCCAGTCAGGGCGTCAAACAATCGACTGAGGAGTAAGTGGTTTTAACGAGAGCTTTCGAATGTCAAAAGACATCGCTGGTTTTTGAGGATATAGCGTTGGCTCGTAGTTAAATGTTTATGTGCCTCTTACAGCCCGGTCTTTTCCTCTGGCCCTCGATGTGTGGTCGAGATGGAATGGGATTCTCACAGCTGTTGAGATTTTTGATATATGGGTAGAAAATGTCGAGGCAATTTTTCCTGTGGCTTCTGCCGGAAAATTTCTCTTCCTTTTCCCCATCCTTTTGGAAATTCTTTTGGCCATTCTGTTTCGGTTATATATAGAATTGATCTATAAATTTTTTTTCTACGAAATTGGAAAACATACATACATACATACATACATACATACATACATACATACATACATACATACATACATACATACATACATACATACATACATACATACATACATACATACATACATACATACATACATACATACATACATACATACATACATACATACATACATACATACATACATACATACATACATACATACATACATACATACATACATACATACATACATACATACATACATACATACATACATACATACATACATACATACATACATACATACATACATACATACATACATACATACATACATACATACATACATACATACATACATACATACATACATACATACATACATACATACATACATACATACATACATACATACATACATACATACATACATACATACATACATACATACATACATACATACATACATACATACATACATACATACATACATACATACATACATACATACATACATACATACATACATACATACATACATACATACATACATACATACATACATACATACATACATACATACATACATACATACATACATACATACATACATACATACATACATACATACATACATACATACATACATACATACATACATACATACATACATACATACATACATACATACATACATACATACATACATACATACATACATACATACATACATACATACATACATACATACATACATACATACATACATACATACATACATACATACATACATACATACATACATACATACATACATACATACATACATACATACATACATACATACATACATACATACATACATACATACATACATACATACATACATACATACATACATACATACATACATACATACATACATACATACATACATACATACATACATACATACATACATACATACATACATACATACATACATACATACATA
>NC_061830.1:14394713-14399713 GCF_019202785.1 Penaeus chinensis
GGAATTTCAATCACTTGTTTGCTGAAATTCTAGAGTCAGATTCGGGTTACAGTGGGAAGCGGTACTTATGCAAGGTTCACAGCACCACAGGCAAGGAGTGGAAAGAGGAAAGTCAGATACACACTGAGAGAAAGCGGAGGGAGGGGGGAGGAGACGGGAGCGTGAGAATGAAATTAGAGAGTGAGAGGGAGGGAGACGGAGAGTGAGAGATAGCGAGAGAGAGGCGGTGAAAATGAAGAAGAAAAAGAAGGAGAGAGAGAGAGAGAGAGAGAGAGAGAGAGAGAGAGAGAGAGAGAGAGAGAGAGAGAGAGAGAGAGAGAGAGAGAGAGAGAGAATGTTAATAGTTTGAAGTAGGAAGGCGTTGTGTGTTAGGAAAACAAGGCTAAGAACAGACAAATATACTTTTAACAATAACCGCTAATTCTTGAAAGGAAGTATTGGGAAACTGAAAGAGAATGTGAAGAATATACGTGAAACAATAGCGAGAAGACCAATAATAATAATAATAATAATAATAATAATAATAATAATAATAATAATAATAGTAATAATAATAATAATAATAATAATAATAATAAAATAATAATATTAATAATAATAATAATTATTATTATTATAATAATAGCATCATTAATAAGGCTGTTGCTGCTGGCAGTAGTTATAAGGATGGAGAGGATGATGATACAAGAAAAAATAACAATCATGATAACAATTACATTAATAGCAATAATAATAACCAATACTAATCATAAAACAAATAATAAAAAAGTAATGGTAATACAAAAGCTTTGGTATAATTTTAAAGAATATACAAATCATGATAATTATAATGATAACAACGATGAAAATGATGATAAGGTTGGCGATGGTGATGATGATGATGATGATGATAATAATGATGATGATGATGATGATGATGATGATGATGATGATGATGATGATGATGATGATGATGATGATGATGATGATGATGATGATGATAAATAAAAGCAATAATAGCAGTGATAATGTAGTGTATCAACTAAGTGCATCCGCGGCCAGGAGTCCCGCACTATTACGTCCCTTTATGATAGTAAGGGACACGAGTCTGGACCTGAAATATCCCCTCACGTACAGATCCCTTTGAGGTGTGGTAGCGTGGGTGGGTGGGTGAGTGGGGTGGGGTGGGGGGGGGGGGATCTGCATGATAACTACTTGGGGACAAGTTTCAGTGTGTATATCCTTAATGTTCATTTAAAGTAAACATTGAACAAAAGACATGAAAATACTAATATATAAAACCAGGAAAAATAATAAAATACAAAAACTGCCGTGAACAAATAAAAGCAATTTCAAAATGAATTGCTAAGGTAAGGGCTTACATTGACTGCTGTAAAAAGAACTAGATATTCCTCAGGCTAAAGGCCTTTAAATAATTTTTAAAAAGTATATAAACCACGGCGGCGCTGAAGGTGCATCTTGAAGGAAAGTAAAAAATGGCAAAGGCTAAGAGTAAGCAAAAGCACAGAAAACTAAAAGCAAACACAGAAAAATAAAAACCAAATCCTGAGAGGACAGTGAATAAAAATTAAATAAAAGTAAACCCATTGAAATAAAATAGCAAGGCATCACTAAAAGTACACGTTTTCCAATAAGAATACAGATCACGTCCAGCTCCTAGTAAAATAAAAATATCAGGCTCTCAAGAATTAACTTTTCTTCGCGTTGCTGTAGCTGTGGCATCCGGTGCTCTCGGGTCAAAAAGAGGGGCAATAATACACACTAACTGCTATTGACCGACTGTATTTGGCGGTAAACTGGGTCATATATATATATATACACTCTATGACGTCATCAGCCACATAAGATAATAATATTAAATAAAACCAGATTACAGTTTTTGAAATATCAGGAAGGATGTCATTACATAAATTAAAAAAAAAAAAAAAAAAAATACAAATAAGAGAAAATAAAAATGATTTAGCTGACCATAAATACGACATTTGAAAATACCCCACACCTTTACTTCATGAGTCAGCAAGCAAACTAAGTAACTCATGATGAAAAAGTAAAAAAAAAATAGAGAGAAAGAAATAGCTTAAAACAGAGAATAAGAATTATTTAAAACAACCAATAAGAACTAGTAAAGACAACAGACACAGTAAAAACGAAAGTATATTAAAAACAAAGAGAACGACTATCAGGCAGACTAAAACAAAAGCACAAAACGAACCAAAGACACACAAAACTCGCATAAAGAAAAGAAAAAAACGACAAAGAGATAAAACCGCACACGAACGGAAATGCGACTTTGAGCGACAAATACGCAGGAGCGAGATATTGCAGGATGTTCGTGGGGGGGTTGTAGAAAGAGAGGGTTTCTTATAGCAATAATGATGATATTGAAAGTGATAATGAAAGTGATAATCATAATAATGAGGATAATGATATAATAATTTTCATAATATTGTTAATAATAATAATAGTAATAGTAATAGTAATAGTAATAGTAATAGTAATAGTAATAGTAATAGTAATAGTAATAGTAATAGTAATAGTAATAGTAATAATAATAATAATATTAATAACAATAACAGAAATTATATAATAGTAATTATAAGGACTATAACAACAACAGCGAGAGATGTAGCATATAAATGATTATATCAAACAATAAAAAGCTGTAAATAATGTTAATTCGCTTTTTCACATTGTTATTGCAGTGCTTCAGGTTAATCTCAAAGCTCATCATTAGTGCCTGGTATTAAAAAGAGAAAGAAAAAACAGAACAACTGACTTTTGTCTTTAAAACGCATGACCACTTCTTTCCCTCAGAAGAAAATAATCGTTAAAAAGGCAAAAAATAATGAATAAAGGAATAAAAGATAATAAAAAAGTAGTAATAAAATTCATAATTGTAAAGGAAAACGTAGTTCTTTTTCCCAAAACCGACACGAATTCACTTCCGCAAACATATCTGCGAACAATTTCTAACACGGAATTGGAAATGAATTGTGTAAAATTTTATGAGCCATTAAGATTGGTTGAGTTTGTTTTACAGACTGACAAAGTGATGCAAAAGAAAAAGAAAAAAAAAAAAATGTGTAGATGTTGCTATCAAAATCACATCGTTTTTCCCCTTCCCGTGAATGTATTCGGTTTGACAATTACACTTAAAACTAACATACGATAATCGTTTTTTTTTTGTTTTTGTTTTCATATAAAAGTACAGCTCATTTTGTTTTTGTTATGAGATGCAGATAAAAACCCACAATACATAAAATGATTTTATTCAAATTTAATTATTTTTTTTCTGATCTGGATTCGGAAAAGGAAGAATGTGCAGAAAGGCAAGACAGTACAAGAATGGCAAGAACACGTCAGGTCAGGTCAAGCGACAGGAGGGGGGGGGGGGGGGGGGGGCATATGGCAATAATCTTGGAAGGTGGGAACGAAGTAGACTGTCTGCAAAATTAATAAATGTGAATGAGAGAATGATAGACTTTGATAGACCATGGCTAGGATATAAAAATACATGATATCTATTTCTTTAATTAGTGATATTGGTACAAACACCCTCATTGCTAGTCACATGAATACAGACACTTGTTAATATCCTTAAAAGGAAAGAAAAACATACGCTATATACCCTTCACATATGCAAATGTATATTTATACATGTTCACTTTCATGTATCTTCATCAATTTTAGTAGGCTGAATGATAAAGATAGCCCCGCTTTGACTTCCTTTAAGCATTATACTTCAAACCCAGTTGCAATGCAGTTCCTTTTATCTCATATCACGCTTTCAAAGCTTGCGAAAAGCATAATTTTTGCTCGTTTTTTCTCTCTCTTTTACCATCATAATAAGATATGAGTGAAAGGAAAGCTGAATCCTGCCGGCTTACCATTTCAGATGCTGAAACAACATTTGTCAAATCTGCTTTTGCCTAACAAAAGAAGGAAAGACGAAAATATTGCACTTTTTACGTGTTTCCAAAGGCATAGTTGCATCTTTCTGATTTGTATTTCTGTGAATGCTCTGGCTTCCTGATTTTCAATTATTCTCATGACAATATTTCGTAAAGGCAAGTTTCAGAAGTAAATGATAGAGAGAAAATACGATAATCAAAATCAATTTGTATATTATGGGCGTTCATCATACTACATGATTTCGGCTACATTATTTGAACTGATTCTTATTAAAGTTTATATAATGCAGAATTTCAGAATATATTTAAACAGTGCGAAATTTTTTGCAGACTCGCTCTCGGCAATGGCCGCCAAATTCAAAATACATTTTAGAAATAAAAAAAAAAAAAAAAAGGAATCCCGCATGCTGCAGTTGGTTAAGCATTCTGTTTCTTCTCACATTAGGGTCGAGATAAAGGCGCATCATTCAAGACAGCGATCATGGACATGTATTTGGGGAGCCAGATTTCATCCGCGTTTTTAGCAGTCCCAGATGCAATATTTAATTGCGTTAGTTGCTACATCGGCACAACATTTGCCGCAACACAATACGTTTTTAGACACAGAAATTAACAAATATTCATATTGTTTTTTTGATATTGTCGTAACTGTCACATGCAAATATGTGACATTCATATTATAACAAAAAATAAAATCAAGGTTAGAAACTTCCATTGTTTGTGATCAATGATCACCCACACTTATTTAAGTTAACCTTATCAGAAACTATCTTGACGTCATGCACAATCTTTGTTCTTACGAAGCGGTCAAGAATGAGTAACACAGAAACAATACTTGTGAAATAATCTAAAAAAACACAGTCAGTTACAGCGGATAATATACAACATCTCTAACCGTTTAATCAGCTATATTATATACTATACAAGTAGTCATAGATGGTGGCACTGCTCGTTGATCAATAAAGCGATCCAATATAGAGAAATATTGTCCTGAGAAAATTTTAAAATCAGGAAGCCAGAGCATTTACGGGATTACAAAGTATACCATTGGTAGAATCACGCAGCTCTTTGATATGGTATACCACTTTC
>NC_061830.1:14432213-14434713 GCF_019202785.1 Penaeus chinensis
TATTATTATTATTATTATTATTATTATTATTATTATTATCATTATCATTAATATTATTATTGTTATTATTATTATTACTATTATTATTATAATTATTGTTATTATTATTGTTATTATTATTATTATTTTTATTATTGAAACAATAATGATAATCATCGTAATAATGATAGTCAATGTATTTAACACTACGGTCATCATTAACAACAACAACAATGAAACCAAAAGCAGCAATAATAGTACTAGCTTAGTAATAATAATATTACTACTAATAATAATAGTAATGATAATAATAATGATAATAAAAATAATAACAATAACAATAATAATAATAATAATAGTAATAACAATAACAACAACAACAGCAATAACAATAGTAATAATCTTAATAATAACATCAACAACAATAGTAATAATAATAATAATAGTAATAAAATATACAAGGGTATATAACAATACTGCAACTACTGCTACTGCTACTACTAATAAGAAGAATAACATGAACATGAACAACAATAATGAAGCTGATGATAACAACAATAATGATAATAACAATAATAATAATAACAACAACAATCATAATAAAACAAATATAGTAATAATGACATTATGATTAGTAATACCGATAATCAGAAGGATGAAAATAATAATGTTATGAATGAATATATTAATAGCAACAACAACAAAATCATTAACAAAGGCAACATGAATATAACTCTTAATATATACAAAATTATAATGATAACGATGATAAGAACATACAAATTATAATAATAATAATAATAATAATAATAATAATAATAATAATAATAATAATAATGATAATAGTAATAATAATAATAATGGAACTAATAATAATAATAATAATAATGATAATAATGATAATAATAATAATAATAATGATAATAATAATAGTAATAGTAATAATAATAATAGTAATAATTATAATAATAATAGTAATAATAATAAAAGTAATCATAATAAGAATAATAATAATAGTAATAATAATAAAGTAATAATAATAATAGTAATAATAATAATTATAATAATGATGTAGCACAATCGTCTGGTCGTGTGTGCCCGACGCGCTGTTAATATAATAGTCTATGTTGAAACTGTAAGGTAGCTCGTTTTCAAATATATTTATTAATAATGTTTTCACCTTAGATCATCCACTCATTTACCATTTTATTTCATTTAATTAGATATCCATTACCTATTTATCCGCTTAATAATTTACGTGTTCGTGTATCTGCATATGCTTATTATACAGGTTCATATGTATATATTTTAATTAATTGTAAATATAATTATTTCCTTTGTTAGTTATTATAAAAAAGCTGACTGGCTGCGCTGCTCTTTAGAATTATCATACTTAATTACTGGTTAACAATTTATCAAATAATCAAGCTACACAAAATACTACTCGTGCCACAAGAAAATGTTTCGTGACCGTTATTTCGTACATACGCCAACATTATCACAAAATACAAAGAGAATACTTAGCTTTCAATTACGTTAACTGGATCCGGGGAGGGGGGGGGGGGGGGGGGTCAACGGGAGCGTATGTCCAGCCAGTCGTGGGCGTGATCGTGAAATGCCTCGCCCTTGAAAATCACTGCAAGGGGGCACGACCTAGAACGGCGCTGATTGGCTGGAGCAACATGCCCGTTAACCTGATTAGTCCACACTCAATTCACTGCAAGGGGACACGGCCTAGAACGACTCTGATTGGCTGGAACCTCACGCCCGTTATTCTGATTGGCCCACACTCAATTCACTGCAAGGGGGTATGACCTACAACGGCTCTGATTGGCTGGAACCTTACGCCCGTTAACCTGATATATAGAAGGAGAAAGATAAAACTGTATATGAAAGAAAAAAAAATAGTTACCGCTTAAAATAAAAAGAACATTAAATGCAGTTTTTAACCGAGAACGGAAGTTAACCATTTTAGACGGAATTCGTATATATTCGTATGAAAAGATTTGTACGTTTATATAAATTAACCCATTGCCGCCGGGGAAAATGAATAAAAAATGGGGAAAATGCTGTGCTCTTTTTTCATATTTTTTTTGTGAAATTTCTCTGCACATAGATGGCTCTGCTAGTACTTAGCCGTAAAGGAGTCAATTAGTAGACCTTGTGACCGTACCTGATTTGAAATGGCGGGATTTTTTTTTTTATTAGTGCTATGAATATCGATGGTGTTATTTTTATTATAAACATTATAATTACTATAATGTTATACACATCAGTAACAGCAAAATAAGATAAAATATTTTCGTAAATCAAAGATAAGTGTAAACGGGCAGTACTCGTAACTGGCTCATTGGTGACATAGTACAAGTGTAGCCATAATAATAATAACAATAATAATAATAATAATAATAATAATAATAATAATAATAATAATAATAATAATAATAATAATAATAATAATAATAAAAAAAAAATAATAAAATAATAACAACAATAACAACAACAACAACAACAACAACAA
>NC_061830.1:14447213-14452213 GCF_019202785.1 Penaeus chinensis
TGGTCGTGCTTGCTTATGCCAACATAAGATGGTATCAATACAAACTGAATGTTAAAATTGCGCTCTATTGCACAAGTTACGTTACGCTTAATGCAATCACAATTTCCTCATCGCAACCTGCTTTGAAAGAATTTTGTGTCCGAAGAGCACTCTGAGAGTCACAGAAAACTACTCCAGAGCCCCGAGACATTTAGAATTCCGTTGCAAGGAGTATACCTACCAGCTCCGTTTGTGTAGTGCTGGCCCAATGTTGCACTCTCATATTAACTTGATGTCGTAGTAAGTCATTTTTGTATACAGTACAAGCACAATCAGCTTTGTATCCAGACTGTACGGATCCGTCAACGTAACACTCGTATACATCATCGCCCATAGACTCTGTGTGTTCCTTTACCGTTCCTAATGCAATTTGTTGTAACACGCAGTTATGTACACTGTTTTTTTTTTTTTTTTTTTTTTTTTTTTTTTTAAGGTGCACGATCAATTTTGATTTTTTTCCATGGTGGAATGGATAGAACCTGTGGTATTTTAATAATTGGGTCATTGAGCTTTGTAATGTTCATGGAGATTTTGTGTATTTGTGTGTGTGTGATTAGTCACGTCTGCTTGCGTGATTTTATGCTGCATTTGTTTTTGGAAGTCTGGAAGATACAAGGGTTCCCTCAGAGGTTTGACCCCAAATATAGTAGAAATAACTAGTATTTTATCAGAGATGGATGGTAGGTTAAGTTCTGAACTCATGTTTACTATCCTTGCTGTTCTCGGGGCGCCGAGGATAATCCTCATGGCTTTATTTTGCACTACCTCCAGGCCATTTATTTCTGATTCCTTACACTGCAACAAGTGCAGTGCATGGCAGTCTACAACTGATCTTATAAAAGTCAAGTAAAACAGTCTAGCGAATTTAACATTGATGCCATGTTCTCTTCCAACAAGAACTTTCAACGGTTTCAGTCTCTCCCAGAGTCTCTTTTTTTTTCAGGGAAAGGATCAGGTCTGCATCATTTATGTTCACCCCGAGATATTTATATTTATGACACATGTCAAGCTCTTGGTCACCTATGTGAAAAGTGGGTAGGGGTATGATACATGGATTGAGAGCCATTGTTTTCTCAGTAAAGATGACTAATCCACTCATGAGCCCTAGTTGTGATTTTGTTGAGAATTATTTATTATTATCCTCTCTTGTGATGATACTTTGACACATATGTCATCAGCATAGCATATAATGGATTCACCACCCCCAAGTGGAATATCTGCCACCATCTTGTGCATGAGGACATTGAACAACATAGGGCTGAGAACTCCTCCCTTTGGCGTCCCAAGTTCAAAAGATTGTGAAGTGGAACTTCTCACTCCCCTGAACAAGACACTTGCAGATCTGTTCGAAAGATACATTCTAATCCAGCTCAATAATTTACCCCGGATGTCAAAGCTTACTAATTGTTTTAGGATAATTTCTCTGTTTGCAATGTCAAAAGCTGACTTAAGGTCAAGAAAAACAGTGTGCTTCCCTGGATTAGAGTTTGAGTAGTACTCTGCAAAGCAATGTTGTGTGCTACGTCCCGATAGAAATCCGCACAGTCTGTGAGATAATTTACCTTGCAACCTGTACCTGAGTCTGTTCAAAATTATCCTTTCCTGAACTTTGCATACACATGAGGTTAGTGAGATTGGGCGGTATTTATCAGTGTTTAGTTTCGGTATAGGGATGATTAGACTACGCGTCCAGAGGCCAGGCAGAATACCTTGTGACAAACTTAACCTGCACAGGTGCAAAAGGGGATTACCTGGTACCTGAGCTATAAGGCGGAGGGCACTATAGGTAATTCCATCTTCACCTGGTGTAGACGCTTTTCCTTTGAACAGTGCATTGTTCAGTTCCCACTCAGTAATCTCAGCAAAGTCTGAAGGGTCTGTCTCAGAACATCCCATCTCAATGGCAAATTTACGTGCAATTTTAGACTGACTAAGGTGGTTCTGAATATTTGTGGGAAGTGAGTTCAATTTGGACGCTCCAGCCCATTGACTAAGGAGCATGTCTGCTTGTACAAGAGGAATACGGAACTGTGGGGTGTTAGTTCGTTTGCTTGAGAGTCGATTTTTTTTTTCCAGACCTCAGACATTGAGGTGTTATTGTTAATGCTTTGTTTAGTTTAGTTTATTTTAGTCCTTTATTTACCACCCTGGCTAACTGCACAGTCGTGGGCAAGCTGCGGTACATTTAATGCATGGTCATAACATTACATAGTGGTATTACATTTGAATTTTAGCCTATAACATTATTATGAATACTTTATCAGTTTCAGGAAAGGAACAATTGCACAGTCCTTTATCCACTCCTCTGCCACGCCGGCATATAGCTTAGGCGTGGAAAAGCATTAATATATTTGATATGCGGTTATGTGATACTACATTCCAAATTTAGGATACTTTGTTTACTCAAATTTGGATTACCTTACCGTAGGGTTAGTTACCATCAAGAACGTTGATGAATATTCGTGTGTGCATGTGTGTATGTGATGTCTAATTTCTTTTATTAATAGATATTTTCTGGATATAATAGATATATGTACGTGTTTCATACAACCATTTGTTTTCAATTATGTATATTTTTTTTCGATTTTACATCCAGAAAAAAATCAAAGTTCATGGTAAAATGATTCATTAGGTATGTGTATGCGTGTGTGTGTGAGGGAGAGAGTGTGTGTGTCAGAATACATTTCAGTGTCTTTTAATCGTCTGTTTATCCATGGCCTTATTTACACTAAATCTCTCTTGGATATTATTTTCATACTATCACTGTTGAGATGTAGATGTGGGTGTACATACTGTTTACACTCCTTCAGCCCCGGTGCCTCCTATCATCTCTTCAATATTTTCCACTATTTTCTTGAGCCCTTTTCCTTTAACCTATCTCGACCTTTTTCTCCCCCGATGGACGAAGGACCATTTTGCTCACAACATATTCCTCTCTCAGATTAGATTCGCTATTGCAGCTTTCATGCACTTTCATACCCCTGTGGCTTTTGAGACAAGACGAGTCATCTTTAGCTCTCTGTTTTTTTCGCAATTTCCGTAAGGTGCTTCTAGAATGTCTTTCGTATGGTCAGTATGTGTATATTTTTTTTCTTAACTCATTCCTTTTCCCTCTGTGTCTGTCTGTCTGTCTCTCTCTCTCTCTCTCTCTCTCTCTCTCTCTCTCTCTCTCTCTCTCTCTCTCTCTCTCTCTCTCTCTCTCTCTCTCTCTCTCTCTTTCCGATAAATCGGGATATTCTTTGTTTGTTGCAGCTGGGTTACTAGCTCTACAAACGCACCAATTTGACAATACCTGCTAGTACATATATGTAGTTAATTGTGATAGCATATGCTTATTAGAAAACGCAATACTTTGGAAAGATTAACCAAACTACATTTTGAATATTCACCTTTAAATCATGACATAAAAGATCTCTATAACAACAAAAGTTGCTATCTGGAAATTAAGACGTTATAAATTCGAAAATCTTTTTAATTTATTTTTTAAGGCACACAAACACACACACACACACACACACACACACACACACACACACACACACACACACACACACACACACACACACACACACACACACACACACATACACACATACACACACACACACACACAACAAATGACTATTGTAGTGTTATGGTATGATACGTACAGGATATATACTGGAGTGGTTCTATCGATGTCATTCATAACTTCAACAAAAAGTTCATATACTTTTCTTCATAAATTTCTTTACTAGTTTTCTGACCATGCCGTTACATTATATTAATTTAAAAGGGGATGTAAAAAGAAAGAGCATTCATGCATATAAGTTTATCTTCATTAAAACGAGACAACGATAATGATAAAAAAAAAATAATAATCATGAAATTATAATGATAATTCTTCCCTCCCCTTCATCTTCCTCATACTCCTAAGCCTACCCTTCCTCCCTCCTTTTATCCTATTTACTCCCTGTATCTTGCCTCTTCCTGCTTCATCACACTCTTCCTGCTTCCTTGTCACCCACGCTCGCAGCATCAAATACACAGGTGAGTAAAGAGAAAGCCTTTGCGTAAAAGCATCGTGTGATCTCGCCGGCAGTGTCGTTTTGGCAGAGGCACGAACCCTGTTTTTGTTTTCTTCGTCTTCTTCTTCTTCTTCTGCTTCTTCTTTTTTTCTCTCTCTGTCTATCTGGCTCTCTCTCTCTGTCTCTGTCTGTCTGTCTGTCTGTCTGTCTCTCTCTCGTTCTCTCTCTCTCTCTCTCTCTCTCTCTCTCTCTCTCTCTCTCTCGCTCTCTCTCTCTCTCTCTCTCTCTCTCTCTCTCTCTCTCTCTCTCTCTCTCTCTCTCTCTCTCTCTCTCTCTCTCTCTCTCTCTCTCTCTCTCTCTCTCTCTCTCTCTTTGTGTATGTGTGTATGTCCTCGGCCTCTGGAATATATTGGTTCGGCTGTTGCACCATGCAAGGTGTGCAACAGGTAAAGCTGGCGAAGAGCATTTGTCTTCGTTCTCTCTTTCTCCCTTTCGCCCCTTCTTCTCTTTCGCTGAATTATCGTATTAATGAATGGAGATAAAATCGGGGTGAGAAGTATTGAAAAAAGAAAAAAATAATGTTGAGTAATATGTTAATAAGCATTAGTTTGAAGAGCTTATTAACAACAACAACAGAGTTAATAAGATGTCGCATGAATTATTATATCTTTACCATGAATACACGCGTTCCAACGCACACACACATACTGTACACATACACATATATGTACAGATGTACACACATCTATATCTATATCTATAGTTACATATATATGTATATATATGTATATATATATGTGTGTGTATATACATACACACACACATTATATATATATATATATATATATATATATATATATATATATATATATATATATATATATATATAAACATGTGCATATATGTACATCTCCCTCTCTCTGCATATGTGTGCACTATATACGTTTCTCTGCA
>NC_061830.1:14464713-14474713 GCF_019202785.1 Penaeus chinensis
CTTATTCTTGTGATTTCTTCTCCGACGTCTCTCCGGCCGCCGCTTGTCACTGAGGCACCGTAGGAAATGTGCCGCCCTTGGCCTTGTTTACACTTGCAGCGTTGCCCAGAGACGACGCCCAACTCGTCTAAGATGCTGTCTTATTTCCCGACTTCTCTGCTTCCACAAGCTAGAATTTCTTTATGTCTCTCTCATACCTTGAGTTTTGCTATTTTTCTCTGTCTCTCATTCTCTCTCCTTCTATCTCTCCCCTTTACACACACACACACACACACACACACACACACACACACACACACACACACACACACACACACACACACACACACACACACACACACACACACACACACACACACACACGAAACAACACTTGCATAAAACAAACTGAAGATAAGGAAGTTCTGGTCGTGACAGAAAGAGCAGACAAACTGGAACAAGAAATCAACTACAACGAATTATCTGCACTCACCGTCCCTCAATGTTGAGTCCGCGTACCTTCTTCTAGAACCACCCGAGGAAGCCGTGCTTGTTTGTGGCATTAACATGTCAAAAGAAACCTCTGAATAGACCTCTTTAAAACTCTACTAAGCCCTTACGCTTGCTTCCAAGGGCTACAGAAAAGATGTTTAGAAGGGTGTTCGCACGTGGCAAAATGTTGTCATTCCTCATGTACGAGAAATTGAGTGGTAGTGCACAGAAAGTCAGAACTAACGAGTTATAATCTGTTTTGATATTCATTATACATATTCTCTCTTTCACATTAATAATATTTTCAGCATGCCAAGCGATATAAATCTCATCACAGGTTCGGTATGAATGTCAACGAGAAAGTAAAACATAGTTTTTCGTTTAGCTTGATGGCAGTTCCGGCGACGCAATAACTTAGACATGATTTGACGCTATACTTTTATGGCTTCATTATAGGCAATAATTTATGTTGTTTTCTAGATATAAACTGAATGAAGCGTTAATGCTATGAAGATTATTATTAGATAAGAACTTCGAGTGATAAAACAATATCAAAATTATGATTATCGTTACTGCTACTAAAACTATGTTCTTATATTTTTTATCATTATTATTATTATTATTACCAGTATTTATTATTCATATCACCATTATCATCATTACTATTGTCATTATTCATTCATTATTGCTGTTGTTTTTATTACCATTATTATCACCATTACCATTATCATTATTTTTATTACTATTATCACTATAATCATTGTTAATATACCTATTTTTATCATCATTGTTATTAGTATCATCGTTAATATTATTATTACTAATATGATATTTTTATTATCTTTATTGCTGTTGTTATCATTACTCCTTTTCATTATCATTATTATTATTGTCACCATTATCATTAGGCTTAACCTTAATATTACTGTTAGTATCTTCATTATCATTACCCCCCATGGCAGTGACACATCTCACACCGAATGATAATTTACCTTAGGGAGCGAGTCATGACCCATGGGCCAAAGGTTCCTTTGGGCTCTTCTTGTTAAACATTATGGTTCAAGAACTTTCTTCAGTACTGCTGCAGTTTCCAATAATCCGGGTCTTACTGTGCTTCCCAATTTTTCCAACCCGTATTGTTAATTCTTTGTCACCCATCCCAACGCACCAACGATTATCGAAACTACTCCAACTTTCCGTTTTCCCCACACACTAACAATTTCTTTTATGAGGTCTTGGTATTTCTGTACTTTCTGCTTTTTTCATGTATTCATTATATCTAAGAGCAACAATATCTATTATCCAGTATCCCTGTACACCATCTCTGCCTGGGCCTTATTAATTTGGATTTGTTTTCTTTTACTGATCACTGATCATAGGTTTCGTGATTGTGATCTTGTCCTGACTGCTGCTGATTCTCTCCTATCGATTCCTCTCAGCCGTTCTTCATTCAGATTGTGCTTCTTTTCTATGTCCTATTCAGTTTTAGGTACAGCTTTTTCTGGTCCATTTGAACTCAGTTTTTTTTTTTGCTTTTTTTGTCTGTTTTTTGTTTGTTCTGTTCATAGCTCTTCATCTTGACCGTATTTCCCCTCGTTCAACTCTTCGATGACTGTTAATATGCTCCTTTTCCGTATTCTGCATCTACTTTCTAAGCATTTAAGTTTGATTTTCCTTTTAATTTCATCTTTTCTCTGTCTTTCTCGGATATCCATATCCTGCCTCAGCTTCATTATATCACTATGGTACTGTCATTTTCTTTAAACCAAGGTCTTTAGCAGAATACATACTAGCAGTTTTGATCAAGTTGGTTATCTTTGTCTTTTGTCTTTTACCGTACTCTCACTCTACCTGATATATTGAGATCAACTTTTTTTAAGCATCCGTCTTTCATTACTTTCATTATTTCCCTGATCTCTTCGACTGCACCTACAGCCTCTTATTCCTGCTGAACGCTCTCGCCACCTATACCTCCCTGTCTACCATCTACCGATTTATTAATCTCCTCTTCCTGTGCCATTTCGTCCTGATACTTTCCAATGTTTACTGGCCACCCATTCCTACTGATGGCTTTTGCTTGGTCCCTCTACCCATCCCCCTAACGGGAGCCGCCTTGCCGCGGCGGGGGGCTTGAGGTCCCAATGATCTGGTGAGCTGGACCATAGGGTTTCCCATAGTGGAAGAGTCACCAGTATTAGGGATGGGCCAAATGGCTTCCTGGCTCCTTAACCAGGTCCATTCTTTGCCCAAGCAAACAAATCCTAAGTCTGTAGAAACTAGTTCCAAAGGTAAACAACCCATCAAAAGGTATTCCCGAGATGTAGGAAAGGGACAGCCTAAAAGTGTAGGGTGGGCCTTAACCACAGGTGCTGCCAAACACCGTATGAAGATGTAGTTTGTCAACCTGAAGAAAAGGATACCCTAATCCAATGGAACTGTCAGGGAATTCATAAAAAATGGGAAGAATTTCAACATCTGATAGCTTCATGTAACCCAGTTTGTGTATGCCTACAAGATATTATGACCAGGGAAAATCGTCCAATTTCCCTGAGAGGATTCCAAGTTCAAGCCCATTATGTGACCTTTGATAATGGACCTCATGGAGGTGTAGCAGTGATGGTACATCAGGATATTCCCTTCCAGGCCATCTACTTGGGCAGTGGCCTCATCCATTTCTACTCTCGGGAGATTTCAATGGTCGGCCTCACCTCTTGGGAGACACTTTGTGCAATCATTGGGGAAAGGCCTTGGAGTCCTTGTTCTCAAGAGTAGATGCGGTTTTACTGAACAGTGACACACCCACACATTTCAAAATTCAAACTGGGACATTCTCCAATATTGACCTGTCAATTGGTTCACCTGATCCACAGTTGAACTTCACTTGGCAGGTAATGAAGACTTACATGAAAGTACCACTATCCATTACTTTTGGAGGAGGTGAATGGTATTCCAGCCAATGGAGTGCAGAAATGGCGACTTGAACATGCAGACTGGAATCTTTTTAGATCAACTGCAGTATTGCAAGGATCTGCGAATGATTTCCAGTGTGTTCAAGATGCTGTTAATCACTTCACATCACAAATTCACCTGGAAGCATCCATTCCCAAAAGTAGTGGGCAGTGCCGTCGACCTTCAGTACCATCCAATCAACAGCTTGTTGAATGCCAACAAGCTGTTAGAGCAAGAAAAGCTCCATTAAGGCACTTAAAACGATGCCCTAGTAATGTAACCTCCATCCATTATCCACTTGCCGAGCCAAGGCCATTGCTAGATGGACGTTGTGGAGATAGTATGTATCCTTGATTAACTCTAGAACCCCCTTAGTGTGGGTATGGGACAAGGTGTATAAGATTGCTGGAAAGAGCACATCCATGGCACCACCTGTTCTGCAAATAGATGGTATAATCCTGACAGACAAAACAGATGTTGCAAATGAGCTGGAAAAATCAACGGCAGAGATCTCTTCTAGATCATTTTACACTGACCGATTCTCCACTCTTTGGGCTGAACAGAAATGACACCCAATATCGTTTCAGTAGGACTGCAGCAGCACTTCCATACAACTTGACATTTTTGCGCATGGAGACGGACTCTGCCGTAAGACTGCACCAGGAAGTTCCCAAAAGTTCCTGTTGGACCTATTCAATAGGATCTATAGGGAGGGCATAGTTCCATCCACATGGAAAGAGGCTATAATCATTCCTGTCACTAAACTTGGCAAGGATGCTTCCACACCAGGGAATTACAGACCAATTTCTCTCACCAGCTGCATCTGCAAGCTGATGGAGAAAATTGTAAACTTCAATATGGTTTTAGAGAATTGAGATCGACCACAGATGCACTTGCGAGGATGGAAACTGTTATACAGAATTCCTTTGCACATTGATGTCACATGTTAGCAGTCTTCTTTGACCTTGTAAAGGCTTATGATACTACTTGAAAGTATGGCATACTCCTGGAGCTGTATGACATTGGTTTAAGAGGAGCATTACCTATTACCATACAAAGCTTCCTTGCTGACAGGAAATTTAGAGTGAGAGTGGGAAACAGTTTCTCTAACCTGGAAGATCAGTTGGAAGGGGTCCCACAAGAGAGTGTATGAAGCATAACCCTGTTTGCCATTGCTATAAATGACATCATAAAGGTCGTTCCAAGTGTTGTCTCATGTAGTCTGTATGTGGATGACTTTACACTGTACTGCTCAGGAGGAAGCTTACAGGATGTGCAAGGACACATACAAACTACAATAAGTCAAGTTGTGCAGTGGGCAAAGTACCATGGGCTCAAATTTTCTCCAAGCATGACCATAGCTATGCATTTCAACAAACAAGGAAAGTTCCATCCTTCCCTCTATTAAGGAGCAAACCCATTGCATTTTGTCCAAGAGGTTAAGTAGTGGGTCTAATTATTTTACTCAAGGCTTACATGGGTGACCTATATTAAACATTTAAAGTTGAAAACTTCAAAAGCGCTTAGTATTTGCAGTTTCTTTCACACATATCTTGAGGTGCAGACTGCACAACGCTTCTGCGGCTTTACCGAACACTTATTTGTAAACTTGACTATGGATGTGAGGCTTATTCATCTACAACTCCTACTGTTCTCCGGATACTGGACTCAATTCATATTGAAGCTCTCAGAATCTTTACAGGGCCTTTCAGGTCCTCACCTGTGAAGTCCCTGTATGCTGAGAGTGGATTGATTAATTGATTATTTAAAATTATCTGCTGCATCAACAGCTAAGGTCATTAGCGGCGAACACCTTGTTAGACTGAAATATTAAAATATTTAAAACCTTAAAAATCTATCGATAAATGTCATAAATAACAATAAATATATTACAAATTCAAAGCATGAATATTATGTTCAAAATGTCTAAAAAATATTGCATAAACATTATGCATACTTAAATTTTATTGAAAATATTAGTTTCCCAATGGAAACTAATAAGACCTTCTATGTCACAATCCTCCCCCAATACATTTTTCAGAGTATATGGGGGATACAAGAACCTTCCTCTTTGGTCTTAGAATGTTGCACAATTTTCCATTACATGTGCGACACTTAATGGCTCTTGGCATTCCTCACAGCGTGCTTCACTTTTAACCATCATCGGCCCATGAGTCAGTCTTGTGTGCCCGATTCTCAGCCTTGTTTTTACATCTTTTACTCGTCGGTTGGGATGGATGCTGGTCACCCAACTGCCAAGGTCATCTCTAATCTCCTGCAGTTTATTTCTAGAGGTATGCCTCTGTCGTTCCCTTCATTTTTCACGAAGGCAACTCCTGATGTTTGGTTTCAAGTCAGTGTGTGGGAGAGGAACACGAACACAGGGCTGAGTGGCAGCTGCCTTGGCATTCTGATCAGCTCGTTCATTCCCACTGATACCAACATGTGCTGGCACCCAACACAGAGTTATCTTTTTACGCGCGGACATCAGCTCAAGCCAATCTTGAACCTCCCTCACCACTGGATGTGATGAGTTTAAGCTCTTGATTGCTTGCAAGGCACTACGAGAGTCACAATATATTACAACGGAATGGTTTCTAAGATCTCTAGTCATCTTCACTGCAGATTTACATGCCATCCTTGCAGCAGTCAAAATCGAGACTGATCGAGAAAGACTGCCAGTCTTCCTTCTGCTCACTGCTGCAAAGCCCACACCATTTTCAGATTTCGAACCATCTGTATATATTGCATATGATCCTTGGTACTTAGAAGTGTGTTGAAGAAATATCTCTCTGACTTCTGCTTCGGATCTCTCCCCTTTCCCGATTCCGACCAAATCCAGCTCGACTTGATTAGTCCAAGGGGGGACTTGGGAAGTTCCAACAACCAGAACCTTTGTGAGATTTAAATTAAGATCTTCCACAAGATTCCTTATTCTCCTACCATAGGATCGGCTATCCTCAAAACCAATCTGCATGTAAGAGATCCCGGAATTCTTTGTAGTCTCGTGTAGTAAATCAGGTTCATGTAGTCCCGGTGTAATGAAAGAGGTAGTTCTCCACTCTCGGCATACAGGGACTCCACAGGTAAAGACCTGAAAGCCCCTATACAGATTATGAAAGCTTCATTACGATTATTTTCATTATTACTTTCCTCGTTTGTGGAAATGCATAGCCATGGTCTTGCTTGGAGAAAATTTGAACCCATGGTATGTTGCCCATTTCACAACCTGATTTATTGTAATCTGCATGTGTCCTTGCACATCCTGTAAGCTTCCTTATGAGGAGTACAGTGTAAAGTCATCCACATACAGACTACATGAGACAGCACTTGGAACGACCTTTATGATGTCATTTATAGCAATGGCAAACAAGGTCACACTTAAGACACTCCCTTGTGGGACCCCTTCCAGCTGATCTTCCAGGTTAGAGAAACTGTTTCCCACTCTCACTCTAAACTTCCTGTTAGCAAGGAAGCTTTGTATGAAGGTAGGTAATGCTCTTAAACCTATGTCATACAGCTTCATGAGTATGTCATGCTTTCAAGTAGTATCATAAGCCTTTTCAAGGTCAAAGAAGACTGCTAACATATGACGTCGCTCTTTGAAGGAATTCTGTATTGTAGTTTCCATCCTTACAAGTGCATCTGTGGTTTAAGTATTAACTTTCGTTAATACTTAAAAATAAATCGAACGTTAAAGCAAAACTTTCTTAAAATTAAATAAGTTCTCAAAATAATATATTCGAACTTGACCGCCACACCAGAAATACTCAAATAAGTGCAACAAAAGACGCCCACGCCCCTCAACTCGGCCCTCAGCTGCAGGAGGATGCGTCTCCGTTGGTGTATCTCTGCGATCTGCCGCCACGCCCCCTTTTTCCACCTGTGCGTGAGACGAGTCGCCTAGTGTCGAACGAGTTGACGTGAGGGTTCAGTCAGCTCGTCCGAACACAAGCTTTTAACTTGTTCGTACAGTATTCTGTATCTGCAGAGGAAATTCTTTTGAAATAAAAAATACTCTTTTTATAACTGAAAAATATTCACAATCTGTTTTCGTTAAAATTATTATAATAATTATTTTTTCGTTATCGTTATTATTTGTATTGCTATTACAATTTTATTGTATATCATCATATCATTATTATTATTATTATTATTATTATTATTATTATTATTATTATTATTATTATTATTATCATCACTATTATCATCACTATTATTATCATTACATTATCATCATCACCATCACCATCAGCATCACCATCATCATCATCATTGTTATTGTTATTCTATAACGAAAACCGTTTAAAGAAGCATTTTACATGTCTCTTGCTGTTGTAACAAATTATTATCTAACTCTTAATAAAGATAGCTGTATAGCATAATTATAAGTTCCTGAAGATGATATGACACGTGGAGAAACTGGGTAGTTATGGTAATGGCAAAATGTTATCAGAGAAAAGGATGCTGACAGTGGCATGCAAAATTTACTATTATTGCTACTACTACTACTACTACTGAGGCTGTTGCTACTTCTGTGCTGATGCTGTTACTACTACTCTTACTCTTCTTACTTACACTACTACTACTACTACATTTAATATTACTCCTGTTGCTGATTAATAGCAATGATACTAATCCTCATGGGTAGGTTCAGCAAGAACAACAACACTAACTACTACCCCTAATTCTGCTACTACTATTACTACAACTGCTAGTCAAGTAGTAACCTTCTTCATAGATATCTACAATGACAATATGATAATGACTACTACTGCTACTGCTGCCGCTGCTGCTAGTATTGCTACTAGTGCTACTGCTATAACTACGGTTACAACTACAAGGGGAATAGCACTAATAGTAATCTTCGTGGACATGATAATTCCATGTATTATTCGTGCAGCTATCATTAGCATTACGACTTTTTCGCGATCGATAACGTCAATATCATCCATAATATCTTAATCACTACTACGCTTGTTTCCGAGGTTATGACAATCTCTAAAATATAATTGGTAAATAGATACTTGTCATTCTACGAGTGAATTAAAGGACATGCAGGTTCAGCGCTTCTTGTATAAGTGGCTCTTCCATACTAGTGTGGAAGAGCTCGAGTTGGTACTTTTAACTTTATAGGTTTCATGTTTCATTACAGTTCTTTTGTATATGTATATATGTATATATGTATATATACATATATACATATATATGTATAAATATATATGTATATGTACACACACACACACACACATATATATCTAATTAGTGTATGGACATGTGCATTCCCTGGGGGCCCCACCTACCATGAAGGGTGCCTTAAGTGCCAAGGTCCCTCACCATGGTCAGTGGGCATTTGTAGGGTAAGCCCACCCCTGATGTCAAATCTACTACTACTGCTATTGATGTCACAGCGGGGAATCTCTTAATTCCCCGCTGTGACAGGATAAGTGGAGCGTATTTAAATAAAAAGAATAAATAAAATCGCCGTATAGAGTTCAGACAGAAAAAGAAGGGATAGGCTACCATAAGAACAGTACAAGATGCAGGAGGAGGGTAAAACGAAAGGAAAATATGCAGTAGAAGACATAAGAAAGAAATGAAGTCAAAGGAGAAGAACCACGAGGCTGCATACTCTATGGGATGTATGTATAAGAGTAATCTTGCACGGTCTAACTCCTATCTTTAATTAATAGTGTCACTTAGGCTTAATACTTAACTTTTCCCGTCCTTTCAGGTTTCTGAGCTGGAACTGTCGGCCACGGAGTATCAGTTCTTCATAATATTTATAAAATACCAGAGGATAGAGGAAAGAAACGCCCCGTGGTACAGTAGAACAACGAATGTATTTTCACAAAAAGTACAAAAGGCCGCGGGAGGCCGCGACGCCACGCTTGTGACATGTGAACAGTTCTAACTTAAATAGAATAGCAATAAACTTAAACAAACAAACTATAAGATAAGACCGAAATATATGGTGTTAAAAGAGTGAAAAATAGGAGATAAAATATATAAAAACATATACCATCTCAACACAACTGACAGTCAGCCCACACAAACACCGCACGCAAGACCACGTAGACACATGTTTTGACATACGTATTTAGACAATCATATGCCAACCATTGCAACTTTAAATACAGCTTATATATACACATACGATCACTCAATCACAGACACACACGCACGCATCAATATACAAAAATACACTTACACATATATATACACAATGGGAGCGTATACATACACGGAACACAATACACGGAGCGAGCATCATCTAAGAGGGGGGAGGGGGGGAGGGTGCTGAGTACAGTGGGTCATGCTACACACACACACACACACACACACACACACACACACACACACACACACACACACACACACACACACACACATACACATACTCATATATATATGTATATAAGCGTGTGTGTGTGTATATCTACATATGTATATGAATGTGTATATATACATATGTTTACATAAATGTATATGTATACATATGCATGTATGAATCATCCAGGTATATAATTCGCGAATACAAATATAAAATATAAATTACTGATAATTAGTGATTCCATAG
>NC_061830.1:14479713-14484713 GCF_019202785.1 Penaeus chinensis
AAGAACTATGGTCGTCGAGTGTATGCCCCCTGCAGTCAGAAAAAAGTAAAATGATATGGGACCGTGCAAGCAGGGAAACTATGTTGCTGAGACTAACTGTAACTAAGAATTGGGATAAGGCCTAATCTTCCCTTTGACTTTGTTTCTATGTGATTCAATCATATTTTGGTGAAATATGTATGTATACATAGAAAAAAATATTAGTGACAAAATATTACATGTAATATGATTTTGTTGGAGATGGAGTTCAAAAGGGTTTTATTTGAATGTTCCAGTTATCGCATAACTTTTACTGTTATTTTTATGTACAGGCTTGTTTTTCTAACGGTAGAAGTATTGATGGACAGACGAAAATTAATTAGAAGAACCAACTTTGAGAAGGACCACCTAAACTGCCACAAAGCACACGTAAAATTCCCTACCAAGTTGATGGTGTTAATGGTGTCTGTGATCTCTGCGATGGGTACTGAAAAATTAGATATTGCATAAGGTATTTTAAATCAAGTTAGACATTGTGACACCACTGACAGACGTCTTCTGCCCCAACGTCGTGAGTGGTTCCCAGATAATGACTGCATTTTCGTGCATGATGGAGCTCCTTGCCATACAGCGGAAAGTGTTTAAACCCATTTGGATAATCATGGTATTAGAGTGCTTAAATGGCCTGGAAGCAGTCCGAATTCAAGTCCTATAGAATGTTTATGGAAGCCAAGTGGAATGTACTGACAAATTTTAGTTAATTGAACGGTCGATGAACGTATGGCCCGCCAGTAAATTCGAGGCATGCCAAGACATGTTTCTACAGTGATTAAAGCTATAGAGGTCTATTCTGGTTACTAATATCATATCTTTTATAATGGTTGAAACTGTCGGTGGTCTCAACAATTATGTCAGTACTACACACACTCATATATATATATATATATATATATATATATATATATATATATATATATATATATATATAATAATAATAATAATAATAATGATTATATATATATATATATATATATATATATATATATATATATATACATACACACATACACACATATATAAGTATATATATACATATATATGCATATATATATATATATATATATATATATATATATATATATATATACATATACTATATATATATATATATATATATATATATATGTATATATATACACACATGTGTATATATATAGGGAGAGGGAGAAAGAGAGAGAGAGAAACTTTCTCATTCTCTTCCTCCTCCTCCTATCTGTTTTTCAAATTCTCTTCCTCTCTCTTGCCATCCTCTACCTCCTCTTCTTTCTTTCTCTCTTTCTCTTTTTAATTATATTCTATCTAGCTACTTTCCTCTACCTCCTCGTCTTCTTTTTTTTCTCTTGCTCCTCCTCGCCTTTCTCAACCTATTCTTATTATTATTCTTTTCTTCTCCTTCTCCTCCTCCTCCTCTTCCTCTCTCTATCTTGCTCCTCCTCCTTCTCTCAGTCCCTCTCTTCTCTCTTCTCTCAGTCCCTCTATGTGTGTGTGTGTGTGTGTGTGTGTGTGTGTGTGTGTGTGTGTGTGTGTGTGTGTGTGTGTGTTTGTGTGTGTGCATATGCGTATATGTACATACATAGATATGTGTTTGTGAGAAAGAGACAGAGACAGAGAGAAAGAGAGAACAAAAAGCATGATGTGAGAGCAGAAAACCTATGAGGTAACTGACATCCTATGCAATAAAGCACATTTTCTCCTCTGCCCACTGACAGAAGTACGCGCAAGGTATCTACTCGGATGAGAGGTGAAGGGAAGGTCGCTTTTACTTGCTTTGGTCCTTCCATAGCCTTCTAAGCAATATCTTTAGCGTCACCATCCTCATATTCATTCCCTTCTTCCCCTATCTTTCTCTCTCTCTCACTTCTTTATATACATATGTGTGTGTGTGTGTGTGTGTGTGTGTGTGTGTGTGTGTGTGTGTGTGTGTGTGTGTGTGTTTGTGTGTGTGTGTATGTGTGTATGTTGTATTGTTTATATATATATATATATATATATATATATATATATATATATATATATATATGTAGGTATGCAGATAAATAGATATCTGTGTCACTCTCTAGTTTTGCTCTTTTTTTTTCCTCCTTTCACTCCTCAACCTCGCCGTCTCTCGCACCACCGCTTGTCACAGGCATCGCGCGGGTGTTCAGCGCTTGCCTTTGTTAGCTCGCTGGGCCGCCCGGAGGTGACGCGCTGCCGTTTGAGCCGCCTTTTTGCGCTCCTGCCAACCAGATGCATATTCTCTCACGCCATACTCGGGTATTTTACTTATTGTTGATGCAAAAATTAGAGTATACATTTACTTGAAGTTGAATTGTAGATGGATAAGCAATAGAAGAAGTAATATTGGCAGATGAAGAATGAGTTGTTTCTCAATCTCAGATTTAAGACACAGGGTTCTGGTATCTCATATGATGCCTGTGACAAAGAAAACATTGCGTGCATCTTATGGTCATGTTCCTCCTCCTACCTTTCAACCAAATGAACGTAGAAACACACGAGTTTATATGTATAAAAAAAAGAAGAGAAACGAGATTCTGTTTTCCAAGGAAGCTTTTAGCCATAACGAATTTAGACGTGTTTTTCTTTTGCTGAGAGCTCTCGTCTATTGGGATAATATTTTCGTATATGCAGATCTATTATCGAACTTTTCTTTTGTCATGCATAATTTGGATGTATTCATTTAGTATAATATATAAAGCGATTCACTGTATGAACACGATTCATGAATATTACATTTATTAAGAAAAAAAAAAAATGCGAAGGCCATTAAAGGCAAATGGGTTCTTTATGGGTTCTTCCGTTCACTTCAATTATTCAACGGTCTACCCTTCCGGAGCTTAGCTTTTCCCACAAAACGGTACCTGCGAAGCAAAAGTTAATAAATAAATACTATAACATAATAATTATAAATAACTAAATAAATCAAATGATTATCATTATGAATAAAGGAAAAGAAAACAAATGAAATTTGATGATAATAATAAAGAAATGAATGAGAATAAATAAATACATGAAAATTACGTGGATCAGTCCCACATCCCCTCATATTTCCTCTCCCTCTTTCTCTTTCAGTCGCTTCTCCTTCTCTCCCTCAGCCGCCTAAGTCTCTCCGCCCACAGTTGGTCTTTGAGACACCGTGCCAGATGTCTTCATTCATAAAACGTACTCCCTTTTTGCAATTAATTACAATGCGGATCTTGCAGAGTGCGATCTCAGAATGGGCTAACCGCTGTTGCAGAAAAGAATGAAATAACAAAAACTGGCAATATCACTCTGGACTTTAGAGTACTCCGCTCTCTTTGTGAAAGATAACAGAGCGGAGTTTATAAACGTTTTGTATTTTTAAGAGTTAAATATACTCCCTTATTTTTTTTTTTTTTTTTTTTTTTTTTTTTTTTTTTTTTAATCCGCTGCTCTCTAAACCACTTTATTAATGATTCATGTTTACAAAAGATACACAAAAGTCCGCCTTTGACTTATTTTTTGTTTAATTAATTTATTTATCGTTACGTTATTCTCTGCTTATTGCTTACTTTTTTTATTTTTATTTTTTTTATCCTGATTACTGATTATTGGTTTATCAGTTTTCATGCTTTGTTCGTAATCTTTCATGGAATAATAATTCCTCATTCACCCTTTAAAATACCCAGTAGTTATATGAAACAAAATATTAAAATGACACAGCTATGGAGAAAGTAAAGCGACAAAAATACTTAAGGTCTTTGTCAGCAAAATAAATAAACCCATTTCTTTCAAAAAAATAATGAAGAATTGCAAGACCTCTACGTAACCTCAAAGCGTTCAATGAAATAAAAGTAGATATCAAGACGGGTGACGTACATACAAAAAGATAAAACTCATGGTATAAGATTCACATTAACAAGGGTTTAATAATAAAAAAAAGAAAGAAGAAAGCATACTAGGGAACAAATTGTCTAGCCTCCAGGTGGTCAAGATGTAGATGCTGTACCATAGCGGGGAATGCCCTATTTCGCAAAGGCAATCAAGTGGGGTAAACAGTTCCACTACATTTACAACTGCAGTGCTGCCCAGAGACAACGTCCTGCTCATCAGAGACACTGTCTTGGAACTCGGCTTAGCTTATTCTCCTACGACCTAAATTCCCCTGTGTTGTCTTCCTTTCTATGTTAGTCATTAGCCTGTATGTCTGTCTGTTCTTTGAATAATGTATTTCTCTCAGTCGGTCAGTCAGTCAGTCTGTCTGTCCGTCTTTTTGTCTGTCTGTCTATCTCTCACTCTCTTTGCTTTTGTATGTCTGTCTCTGTCTCTGTCTGTCTGCCTGATTGCCTCCCTTAGCTTAATTTCTGAATACACAGTTATATCCGTTTACCCGTGCCCATACACACATTTACCCCTATGCAAATATATATACATACATACTAAAGATACTTGTGAAAAAAATCATGCTCATTAGTAAGGGAAGCAAAATAAAAATGGGAAACTATTACTATCTGAAAAAAAAGTAAAAATGAAACAAAAAATTAAAGACAGAAAAACAAAAACAAAAACAAACTCTATATATACGGCTTTAATGGTCACCATTTATGAATGCCGAGTAGATATTATGTTAACTCCCCCCTCTACTCTTAGAAAAAGACTCACAAAAACATGAGGACCACACGATCAAGGGCTGCTTCTTGGTGGTATTAACATATCAAAGGAACCCCTTGAAAGTTATACTAAAACCTTACGCTACCTTTCAGAAATATCATTGAGGATCATATTAAGCTGTTTGTAAGTAGAATTTAATGAATGCGTCTAATTTACGTGTCTTGTATACTGTATAGAAATGTATAAATATGCAGTACGATTTTACTTTTTGAGGGAGGTATAATTTTATATCATATTTTATTTCAAATATATATTTTTTCTCCAAAATAGGCTCATTTAAGTGATTTAGATTTCCTCTTGTATTTTGAATAAAAGGTATCGAGAAAGTA